>NC_053154.1:239603673-239761173 GCF_016835505.1 Polypterus senegalus
GCAGATAGCATACATGCTGTTAAAGTAAGATATCACAAGTAGGAAGTAGAAATGTTAGATCAGAATGTAAAATAGAAGGTCTGAAACTTAAATGTGCACTTTAAAAGAATGATCCAGGGGTCATAGTGGACCAGTGGTGTAGCTAGAGTTCAAGCTGCTCGGGATGGGGCAGTGCGTTAATTTGCCGCCTTCCAACATATGTGAATATGTTAACCTATTTAAACAGAAAATTAAAATGACGTATAGACAAAAATTAAGATATGTTTTGCATAGATTTATTCATATATATATAGAGAGAAAAAGCAATAATTTTTCACATATAATTATTTAAAAGCATCAACAAGACAAGAATATAGTATAGATGCACTTATAAGCCGTGTTCTTATTATTAGTTTAATATAATTATGCTGTGAAAACCAGAACCAGTGTAGTGTACAAGTGATAGGTGGGGATATTTTCTGCGCAGAGCAAGAACGATATGCGGATTGATAATGAAACAAAATTATAAATTATAAATTAGTTGTTTATCTTTCTAGAAATTATTATCTGTGTTTATGTTTGTTATTACCTCATAAATTTCAACTGCTGTGTCTGATGCTGTCACAGAAGGACAGTCTGAAAATGATTTTTGAAGCATTTGTGGATAAAAATCTGAGAATTTTACTTTTTTCATTCATGAGTAATATTTTTCCAAACTCTGCTACTTACACATGAATTGTACTGAGCCTTTTGGCCAATAATGCCGCCCGCAAAAATGTGCTGCCTGAGTCAGACCGTCACACCCGCCCACCCCCTTGCTATACCACTGTAGTGGACTCATCACTCTCTGCATCATGACAGTGAAATGAAGTGGTCAAGAAAGCTAATACGATATTAAGTTATATATCACAATATGGTTAGTATAAGTCAAGGGAGACCATACTTAATCTATGTGACTTACCAGTATGGCCTCACCTGGAGTACCATGTACAATTTCCTTCAACATATTACAAAAATGACATAGCAGCACCAGAGAAAGTTCAGTGGAGAATGACTAAGTTGATTCCTGGTCTGAGAGGTATGAGCTATGAGGAAAGACTAAAGTAGATAAATCTTTTTATTTTAAGAAAACAGAGATTAAGAGGTAACTTTAATGAAGTGTTTACAGTTATGAAGGGAATTAGTACAGTGGATCCCATCTGTTACTTTAAAATAAATTCTTCAACAATAACACAGGGACACTGCGTAAAAAAAAAAAGCTAATTAAGTGAGATCAGTTATTATTACTGATTGTAAATCAGGTTGGAACTAAAGCCTGCAGGAACAGAACTTCTCCCAGACTGAATCTGTGAACCCCGATCTGTTATATTATAACTAGCTGTGTAAACCCATGTTGTAAAAAAAACCCTGGCTCCTAGAAGTCATGGATTCTGGCACTTCAACCAATCAATCGCATTGGTTGTTCATTAGCGTCTAAGTGAGTTTCTCTTTCCTCTGCGGTTTTGTTTTGCTGACATGTTTGCCTTCATTGTCTATCAGCGGCTAAGCAAGTTTCTCTCTCCTTGAAGGTTTCGTTTTGCCGATGTGCTTGCCTTGCTTATGTATTAGCAGCTAAGTGAGTTTCTTTTTTTGTCTGCTGTTTCACTTTGGCAATAGAGTCGATTTCTTTGAGCTTCATGCTGTACCCTGGCACTTTCGGGCTGGACAGACAGACACACATTTCCATGTGTAGATGTTTATATATAAGATACATTGGTAAGTAAAGGCTGTCATAATGGAGTGTCAGCATTGGTACACCTAAAAGATAAATTTGATGGAAGTCACATTGTTTGGTCCAGAGAACTGGAACAGCTGTCAAGCACTGGACTTAGCCAGCTTTCTACTTAGAAGATAGCGTCACCTCTCCAGTCTTGTGAGCAGTCTTGGTAGTGGGACTGGTAAAGTAGACTCATACCTGATCTGCATCTGTCACTGTCCTCTACTACAAGAGAGCATCCAGGGGACTGGTGATGCATGCATCTGCAGTATTAGGAAAGTAGGGAAGTCATTCACAGGTGGAGGGCTCTGCACACATGTATGGAACATTGGCAGTGAACAGCTAATGTAAAGTTCACTCTACACAATTTCAACCCTAGTTGCAGACAAATATTTGAGATCAGTAATTCTAACTGGAGGTTAGACTATTATGTGCCAAGACCATGTGGCTGTTAAGATTTAACTAGCATTCTTTATTGGCATTATTCTTCTTTAAATTAATGCTGACTCTTATTTTACAGCCAGTCTGTATAACAGAAGCACTCACACCTCATGAAGAAAAACGAGTTTACTCTATATTACATTTGCAATTCACTTTGGAGTGAAAGAAAGTAAAAGTCCTTCATCCCCGGATTTATTTTTAGTACTGGATAGGAAACATTCAACCACAAGGTATCCTTCTTTAGTAATATGGGTACTCTATCTTAATATATTGTATGTTTTTTAACTTTGTGTATAGATGCAGTAATTAAGTAGCTTCAGAGAATTTGAAATACCTCATTACTATAAGACCAAGCAGCTCATTTGGCACTGCCAAGTCCTTTCTTGCAGTTACAGTGTGTTTAGCAACAGGAAATTAGCTGCAAACAAATATACTCAGTCACAAATAACATTTTAGGACATATGCCTTGAGAAGAATTAATCTGTGTTAGAAATATTATGAAAGAAATGTCTGTTTTCAAAGATGAACTGAACCAGACTCAGGAAGAAGCAGTAATGAGTGGTAAGTAGATTATTTCAGGTCACAATCACATGCATTTTAATATTAGGCAATAAGATCACAAAGTTAACTAAGTGGATTTGTTCCTGAATAAAATTCCACATAGTGTGAAGCACAGTAAATTAAATCAGAAGCATGCAGTTTGAACTCAGTGACAGTTCCTGACAGAAACATCTTGTAATCTAGTGTGCATGACTCTCAACATGAAAGAGACTAATATGATAAATGAACCTTTATGGCTATGGAGCACATTTCAGGGACAACTCTAAAAATAAATAGTGAATTTTTTTTTTGCTTAATCCCTAAACGTGTGTCAAAGAAAACATACCTAACTATAACTAACCTTCAGAACAATGGAAATGTCACATACATTAAATACAAAGCTGCAAAAGAATCAACAATTGTGCATGTTAATCATTTTAAAGAAGGAGTGTTAGTATAGGTCACATGTAAATACAGTATTTCATAAAATAATGTATTGATAAATACTGAATGGTTTTTTTTGTTTTCCTTTTTTTAGACTTAGAGTGCATCCGGAAAGTATTCACAGCGCATCACTTTTTCCACATTTTGTTATGTTACAGCCTTATTCCAAAATGGATTAAATTCATTTTTTTCCTCAGAATTCTACACACAACACCCTATAAGGACAATGTGAAAAAAGTTTACCTGAGGTTTTTGCAAATTTATTAAAAATAAAAAAACTGAGAAATCACATGTACATAAGTATTCACAGCCTTTGCTCAATACTTTGTCGATGCACCTTTGGCAGCATTTACAGCCTCAAGTCTTTTTGAATATGATGCCACAAGCTTGGCACACCTATCCTTGGCCAGTTTCGCCCAGTCCTCTTTGCAGCACCTCTCAACCTCCATCAGGTTGGATGGGAAGTGTCGGTGCACAGCCATTTTAAGATCTCTCCAAAGATGTTCAATCGGATTCAAGTCTGGGCTCTGGCTGGGCCACTCAAGGACATTCACAGAGTTGTCCTAAAGCCACTCCTTTGATATCTTGGCTGTGTGCTTAGGGTTGTTGTCCTGCTGAAAGATGAACCGTCTCCCCAGTCTGAGGTCAAGAACGCTCTGAAGCAGGTTTTCATCCAGGATGTCTCTGTACATTGCTGCAGTCATCTTTCCCTTTATCCTGACTGGTCTGCCAGTTCCTGCCACTGAAAAACATCCCCACAGCATGATGCTGCCACCACCATGCTTCACTGTAGGGATGGTATTGGCCTGGTTATGAGCGGTGCCTGGTTTCCTCCAAACGTGATGCCTGGCTTTCACACCAAAGAATTCAATCTTTGTCTCATCAGACCAGAGAACTTTGTTTCTCACGGTCTGAGAGTCCTTCAGGTGCCATTTGGCAAACTCCAGGCGGGCTGCCATGTGCCTTTTACTAAGGAGTGGCTTCCGTCTGGCCACTCTACCATACAGGCCTGATTGGTGGATTGCTGCAGAGATGGTTGTCCTTCTGGAAGGTTCTCCTCTCTCCACAGAGGACCTCTGGAGCTCTAACAGAGTGACCATCGGGTTCTTGGGCACCTCCCTGACTAAGGCCCTTCTCCCCCGATCGCTCAGTTTAGATGGCCGGCCAGCTCTAGGAAGAGTCCTGGTGGTTTCGAACTTCTTCCACTTACGGATGATGGAGGCCACTGTGCTCATTAGGACCTTCAAAGCAGCAGAAATTTTTCTGTAACCTTCCCCAGGTTTATGCCTCGAGACAATCCTGTCTCGGAGGTCTACAGACAATTCTTTTGACTTCATGCTTGGTTTGTGCTCTGACATGAACTGTCAACTGTGGGACCTTCTATAGACAGGTGTGTACCTTTCCAAATCATGTCCAATCAACTGAATTTACCACAGGTGGACTCCAATTAAGCTGCAGAAACATCTCAAGGATGATCAGGGGAAACAGGATGCACCTGAGCTCAATTTTAAGCTTCATGGCAAAGGCTGTTAATACTTATGTACATGTGCATTCTCAATTTTTTTATTTTTAATAAATTTGCAAAAACCGCAAGTAAACCTTTTCACGTTGTCATTATGGGGTGTTGTGTGTAGAATTCTGAGGAAAAAAATGAATTTAATCCATTTTGGAATAAGGCTGTAACATAACAAAATGTGGAAAAAGTGATGCGCTGTGAATACTTTCTGGATACACTGTATCTATGTCAGGATTTATATTTATTCTATCCTAGAATGTAAGTCATATACCAAAACTTAAACCATTAGATTTTTCAACAGGAGAGTAAACACACACTGCATTAGCCAAGCATAGTCAGGTTCTCATGTACTTTGAATATAGTTTAAGACAGAAAAAATGAAGAGGAAGAAGAACAAAAAAAAACTGTAGCAGGTGACCTGGTAAAGTAGACGTTTCTGGCTTTGTTAAAAAGTACAATAAGTAACCAGTTACACTGAACAGGAGCTTGAGCATATGATAGTTTGAAGCTTGGATGACAGTGGAATATACAATATGTGTGAGACAAGAGCTGAGAAGACTGAGAGAAAGAAAAGTTATGTTAAAGAAGCAAACATGGAGATACAGCAAATAGAAAACTAAGCATATTTAGACAGTTTTCTTATTATTATGGCAGGACAAATCAGTGTTCCGGTTACATTGTTTGCTCAGTTGTTTCTTCACTATTTCAGATGCTATTTGACAGAAGTATTTACATGACAAAACAAGAAAATGTATGCATGGCGTAACATTCTAGTCCGTGCTAGGATCTGAGGTGTTAACTAATCTGAACATTGGGACATTTTTCATTTTTTATTTTCTTTATCAAAGAACATATTTTTGTTTAGTAAATATGTCTGTAACATTAAGTCATCCATATAATTTATGGAATTACATTAATTAGTAGACTGCATTAAACAAATGCTTTTTAACAGCACTTTACAATATCATGTAGCTAAAAATGTAGCTCAAATACATGGTGGCTATTGATGTAAAAAGTGGCACTGATTGATGTACTGCTGTTAGTTGTGGAGGGTCTGCAACTAAATGTACTTCAAATATCTTAAACATAACATTTTTAAAATAAGTATTTGGTAGAGAGTTAAAAACGGTATTGAAGTCTCAAGGTAACATTGTTGACTGCTTCAGACGAGAATTGAGAGCAGGTCTGGAGCTTTGCTGATTGATGTGTCAGAGAAATATTTATTATATAGTAAGCTTTTTTTCTTTAAAAATAGAACTGTTTTTTTAAACCCCAATGACCTCTTTTTCATCTATAATAGTAATAACACAGCACAACCAATCAATGCCAACATATGAACATCAAAGTCAAATTATCCAAAAGAAATAAAACTATACTGTAAATACAAAATGACCAATAGAGTATTAGCAACCAGTCTATATCACTCCATGAAACAAGAAAAGCAACTGCACTAAATTTCCTCCCTAAATATTAATATTAGTAAAAAACAATAATTAATTAAAATTAACCATTTAAAAACTTGGAAAAGAACAGCTTTGTTGTATATAATGAAAACACCAAAGATGACACTAATCAGTCAGATTCTATTTAAAAAGTAGCATATACATGATAAAACAAGAAAATGTATGCATGGCGTAACATTTGAGACTGTGCGGGGCTCATTCAGGTCTAATGGCTCAGCACGTGTTGATATACCACAATGCCAAATCAGTCTTTGTGATACGTTTTACTGCTAAGCAACTCCTTCAGAACAGCACAAGCTGTAATTCTGCTCTGCCCTTTTTTTGCAGCACAATCAGCCTCTCTGTGTACTGTAGAAACCATACACCACAGTGCGGTCCTTGTTACATGCTTGGCACCTCCAAGCTTCTGTCTGCATATTAATTGCAGTTCTCTTTCTAAACTCATCGTGCATTTCTATTAATTATGAGAACTGTACCTTTCCTGTGTAATTAATTGGTTCAAACACCTTTTAGCTGATGGTTGATAATGTCGATTGTTTACAATAAAAATGTGCAGAAAACGCATGCTTGAGGTTGTTTTAGGGTAATGTAAATACTGAGTGCATATTTGTTCATTTACATAATTCCTTTTCTCTTTCATTCATTTCCAAATAAGAAACTGCTTTTTAATTCTATTCCTCTTCCATTCATTCACAGGTTAGATATATATTTTTAAATGTTTTCATTTAACATACCTCAAGCTGCAGGAGACCGAAGCAGGTACACTAGTTGGTTGTGTGTGCACCTCCTCTGGGGTTATGAATAACTTTTACAAGAAATCTGAGTGGCTGTTGGACTAGTAAAAGAGGAAAATATACAAAATATTCAAGTTGATGTAACCTCTTTTAAGGTAAACTTGAAACAGTAAACTAATCCATAAATGAAGTTGAACAGAGTGTTTCTGTGTTTTAAGGTAGATGAGTTTGCAAATTCGCCAATGCTTTTCACAGGGAAGTTTTTGAAATTTCAAAAATTTGTGTAACTACATTTTATTTTAGATTTGTTTTTATATGCTGTCATTTTTGTTTGTTGTTGTTTTGACTTTTTATTGTCTTCCCAGTGATATCATTATATCACCATTTTGTGTTTCTAGGATTCCATTAAAGTGACAACATTCTCTGAGTGTAAACTTAGGCACTCCAGCCTTTTGTGGCCACGGACAAGTCATGTAAAGCAAAGCTTTACTCATGCCAATCAAACGGGTTATGGAAGATAGCTGTGCTAATGGAGATTTATCTAAAATTTAACCACTCAAAGGGAAGACCACCGTTAGAGACGACGCTCAAACTACAAAAAAGTCAAAATAAAATCAAAACAAAAAGGGAGCAGCTAATACGAAAGGAAATCCTGATTTTAACAGTTGCTTCAGTTTGTGACTAAAGTGTTTAGAGGTGTCCTTTAATATGTGGAAAAAGTAACATTTCTCAGTGTGAAAACCCTGCTAATGACTTTGACAACTAATCCCAAGAAACAACTTATGTCTCTGCCTCTTTAAAAACCTAAATCAAACAGATATAAACAAAATCATGCTTTATTGTTTAGGGTTTACATGGCCATCACCACTTTATCGGTGGCAGTTTTACCAAATTTATAGTATATGTGACTAATTTTATTAGCAACTGAATATCACCTTTTTGTCACTATAACTAAAAACTAAAAAAGCATTTGTTTAATTGAAGAAATGCAAGTAAAAACTAAATAAAAATGTAAATTTAAAACTTCATGCTCAAAATCTAACTAAAGTAAATTAAAATAGGTGTAAATGTTCTCTCTATGGTGTGAACAACTTTTTAATTTTGGCACACAGCATTTTTAAAGCCAGTGAGGAAATCCACTTCATCCTCCTAAACTGCACTCCACTGTTGAAGATTTTCAACAGAAGGCACAACCTCATCCCGGAAATTAATTATTAAAAACTGGGATGACTGGAAAACCACAAGTGAATTCTTTAAAAACTGACATTAAACTGACTCCATTAGTTTTCTTACTGTCAATCATCATTAAAGTTATTTGTGCACAGTCTGGTGGGTAATTACTTTTGAGTATCTCTGATTTGTGAAACACAGTGAAGCAAAGCTTAACAACCAGATATTTCAACAAGTAATCCTTATGTGAAATGAAACTCACAACAACAGTGGCATGTTGGATCAAGAAAGTGCCCTGGAAATTGACGATTGGGATAAATTAGTTGCACCATCAACAACAAAAATAAGAATATTCTAAATGTCATGCTGGTTATATTGCAATGGTATGCCAACTGTAAGTGTTTTTCTAAAAAGCATAGCAGGAAATTCTGCTTTCTATAAAATGAGCAAAGACAAATACAGAGAGTTGGGCAAAGTGTGCAATTAGCATGAACTGTGGGGCTTATTCAATTATGATATGGAGTTCAATTTCTCCATTCCATCCCCATGCACCTATCAGCCGCTTTTTTTGTAAACATTGTCTTATTCTTGTTCTCTGTTTTTTTTTTTTGTGTTTTTTTATCAGTGGGGCAGCACTTTCTTTTATTCTCAGTTTCATGACTTTTGTCTTATTATATTTCTGGGCTTGATGGCTACCTTGTGCCTGATACTGTCTGGTTGGGTTCACCGACAAAACCGCGACAGGCATATGCGCTCCAACAAAACCGCGACAGACAAATGAGCGGCGACAAACCCGCTAACTGGTTTTCGACAAATGCACGCCAACAAAATCGCCACGACAAAATCGCGAGTGAGGCCAAGAGAGTGGGACGCGTACGTGCGCATTATGTACACATTATGTGCTAGGATATAACTGTTATAACTGCTGATGGCATGCCGCGAACAAATAACTCAGTCGAGGGTTGGCATAACGCGTCGTATACAAAGCGGAATTACCAGCAGTCAGGCAGCCAGCAAGTCTAAATACGCTCAACTATCAAGACGTCTTGCTGCAATTCTTCCTACATATGCAGGGCGTGATCTTAAGGACTATCTGCGTGCCGTGCTGATGGCATGCCGCATCTCATAATATTGACTTCTAAAATAAACATTATTATATATGCTTTTAAACTAGTAATTCATATTTAATGAAACTTTTGCGATTTTGTCGGCGTGATTTTGACGCCGCGATTTAATCGGTGCTATTTTGTTGATGCGCATATGTCTATCGCGCAAATGTCGGGTCACTTCTGGTTAGGCTCTGGTGGATTAGGGTAGTTCATTCAATAATGAATGTGTGGATTTTGTTAAACACAAACGTTTTGCTTTGGATGATTTTTTAGATTTGTTTTTCTATACAAGTTCAATTTTTGTTTCCCTTGTTGGAAGTTTTTAATGTCTTTGTTTATATTTTAATTGTGTGACGTTGCTTATTTAGAAGCCACTACAGGAAGATAAATGGGTTGCTCGGAGATCTTGCCTGATTGCTAGGGACCTGATTCACGTCACAAAGACTCACTTGTAATTATCAGTGTAGTGCAAGAGCCTCCTATTCCAAGATACAAATTTGATTAGTGAACAAGCATGTTTAGATGGTCTTGATTTCAACACTCGCTTTGATTCACAGCTCTTTTGTCTTGATTCCAGTCATTGTCTTAATGTTTTGACTCTGGCAAAACGGCAGAATTTTGGTGAATGACACAGTTGTTGTCTGACTTAAAAGTCAACTGACAATACTTAGAAAAGGCTTTCTTCTGTTTTCAATTTTATTTTTAGTCTTTTGGAAAGATCATGTTTTGTTTTTTGATTTTAATCCTAAAAGAAAAGTGCATCTCCTGGTTAGTTGCTTTAAACATCTTAGCAGTTGCTCTTAGACAGGCACTGCCAGAAGAACACTCAAGGTGGTTGGTTTGGGAAAGATATAGAAGGTGGGCTCCCAAACTGTGGTGCTGTTAGGGCACATCATGCTTTTTTAACATGCATAAGGGATGGAAAATATCATTTGTTAAAAAATTAAATGGTTACTGCCAGTGGCCATTTCAAGTCAAGTCAAGTTGGGGAGTATGCACTGGTACAATGCGTTGCCACACCCACTACATGGCGAAACAACTCGGGATCCCGGTTTGCAACTCCCCAGGCAGACATGTGGTCCAATCCCACCCTCTGGAAATGACCCTGTATCAGCCGCAACCAGGTATTACGTGGGTGACCCCTTGACCTGGTCCAGCCACTTGGGTCCCCAACAATGAGGATCTTATGAGCCAGAACACCCTCTGGGAATTGCGCCACATGGCCGTAGTGCCATAACGGACGCTCCCTCACAATACAGGTAATGCGCCTCATTTGGGACTCCATGAGCAATTTGTGGCCATTTCTGTAACTTCAAAATGTGATGAGGCAGACAACTCTTGTGTTAGAACTGTTGCCAATTCACAGTCGAGGTTTCTAGCAATTTTAAATGAATTTTGAATGATCTGACTAATCCAGATTTAATACGCTATTAAAAAAAGGTATGCAGTTAACTTATCCAGGAAATTGTTTTTACTTTAGGCGATGAGCAACACACTGTGTATCTGTGTAATTTCATGAATTAATGATTGAATTAGTTGTATCTGCTATTTAAACAAAACACTCCAATGAATACATTTTCAAGAGCATTCTGTAATTCATACAGAATTTCTAAATATTGCATACAAACAGAAAATGATATTGTACAATGAAAAAAAGAGCTTGCAGGGTAATGTCTTTAAAATGTTTTTCCTCACAATGAAAAATGCTTGCTCATATCAGCTAAGTTCTTCAAAGGAAAATACTATTGACTGTCTCCACATTTACACTAATAGTCTATGCACTATTTTTGTGGTTTGTGGTTTTGTATCATAAAGAACTTAAAATGGTCATCCAGCTAGAAAGAACATGCTTTTAAACATGGACACAGCAAGGAACCGGTTGCAAGCTGGAAAGTGTTGTCTGGGGGTACTTTAAATTACACTAAACTGAAATGATTCTCTCAAAATAAAAACAAGTTCAAATAAATCACCAATAATAAGAAACTAAAACAGAAATGGTCGAATTTTCATAAAATTGAGAGTAAACTGAAAATCAATGAACCAGTGAAACAGTGTAGAAATAAAAAATAAAAAAATGAAAACCTTGCCTACTACTATACAATATTTTCCGTAAGTGTTTGAATGCATTGATTTGGAGAAAGGCCTGGATTTGTAAATTTCTGCTTTGAGTACTTTTTAAAGGGTCTTGTAAAAATGTACACCATGAAGGACACAATATGGAATATACTTTAATCTATTGTCTGCTACAAAGCAGGGGACCTGAGTTATGATAGTGCACTTTTAATTACAAATTTCTCTCGAAAGAAAATAAAGAAGATATTTTGCTTATACATGAACATTCATTTTCTTTCAAAGCATAAATAAGCTTTAAGTACTTAGTGGCAAATAATGATTTATCTGGCAGTTTTTTTCCCCGCCTACGTACTTGCCTTTCTTTTGCTTAAAGTACAGAGTAATTCCAGAGATATATAAGGCAAACGCTGCATGCTTCTAGTTAAAAAGGAACACAAAAGCATTTTCAGATCTGTGGAAAATGCAAGCATAATTTTTAATTTGTTCTTATTTTAAGCAGAAACCATTATTGCATCAATTTCTGAGCAAAGGACAAAAATGTTTATGATTGTTTTCTACTGAAAAATATTGCAAGAGTGAAATTGCTTGAAACATTTGAGCACTTTGCTAGAAACAATCATCCTATAACTTTGAATTCTTTATTAAGGTTGATTTTATATGCATTAAACTTTTATATATTCAAATTTTATTTTAGTTAAGATACAGTGCCTGTAAAATGTATTCACCTCTGTGGAGGATGGCCGGCCGTTTATCCCGGCCAATACCCCCAAGCCACCAGGTGGAGCCCTCCTTGCAGTATGGAGGTCCCCAGAAGACCAGCAGGGCATCATGGACAATGTAGTTTTTATGCGCAGCCCTGCTGGATGCCGTGGGGGCCACTAGGGGATGCTGCAGGGAGGAACAATGGCTATTTTCCCTACGCCCCGGAAGCATGTCATTCTTCTTGTCCACATGTGAAGAAAAAAACTTGTACCTGACCCGGAAGTGATTGAGAGTCACATGGACTGGGAATTAGGAACACTTCCGGGTCAGGAGTTATAAAAAGACTGTGGGAGCTCCCAGACGGCAAGCTGAGCTGGGTGGAAGGGTGGCAACGCGTCTGGGAGTGGAGGATTGATTTGTTATTGGTTTAGTGTTATTATATGAGTATAGCGGAGGAGAGGGTGTTTTTTACGCTGTGGCGATTTAATAAAGTCTATTTGAGGACTTTTACCTGGTGTTTGGAGTCGTGGACAGGGGTTCAAGGGAGCGATAGCACCCCCTATCTACCACACCCCTTTGGAAGTTTTCACATTTTATTATTATGTGACACTGAATCATAGTGGATTTAACTTGTTTCTTTTGAGACTGGCCAACAGCAAAATGCCCCTTAACACTAGAATTACCAGAGCCTACGAGAAAACTTGTAAATCTGGCCCACCTTAAATCCGTTTGCACCTCTCTACCAGTGTCTTTTGTCCTGTAAATGAGTCGATAACAGCAAGCAGCCTGCAATCCCAGTCAAAGTGAAAACAGACCTCTGCAAAATGGTCTAAATTAATTAAAAATATAAAAAAGAAAATAATTGATCTCATAAGTACCCCCCCACCATCAAGTCAGTATTTAGTAGCTGCACCTTTGGCAGCCATTACAGCCTTAACTCTGTGTGGACAGGTCTCTCTCTATCAGCCTTGCACATCAGTATTCTGCCATTTCTCCCCATTCTTCCTTACAATACTGCTCAAGCTCTGTCAGATTCCATGGTGACCATGAGTGACCAGCCTTTTTAATGTCCAGCCACAGATTCTCAGTTGGATTGAGATCTGGACACTGACATTAAAATGTTTTTAAGCCATTATTGTGTAGTTTTGGCTTTATGCTTAGGGTCATTGTCTTACTGTAAAACAAATCTTCTCCCAAGATGCAGGTTTGCTACTGACTGCATCAGGTTTTCCTCCAGAATTTCTCGGTATTTTGCTGCATTCATTTTACCCTATACAAGCCTTCCAGGGTCTGATGCAGGGAAGCATCCACAGACTTCATAAGTTGTCACCAATGTGCCTCACAGTAGGGATGGTGTATTTTTAAAAATGTGCAGTGCACCTTGGCATTAAGTTTCATAGCCAAAAAGCTAAATTTTTATAGAACGTTCTTCCAGCTAAGTATCTTTCATGTGCCTGAGATGTCAATTAGATTTTTTCCCTTTGCCACTCTCCCATAAAGTTGTAATTTTTGAAGCTCTGGGGCCACAATTGTCTGCACTTTTTCTCCAGTCTCACCACTGTAACTTGTAACTCATAGAGTTCTCAAAGGTCTCTTAGTGGCTTCCCTCATTTGTCGTCTTCTTGCATGATCATGCACAATTTGTGGATGGCCTGCTCTATGCAGATTTACAGCTGTACCATACTCTTTCAATCTCTTAACGATTCATATACAGAAATTCTCCATCCAAAAATATTTTTCTGTTACTAATTTTCAGTGATGGCTGAGATCTAATGTGTTCATGGAGAAAAGACATATTCTCTTACAGAATGGAATTGTGACCAACGCTACAGCAAACATTATCAAAAAAGTACATAAAAAACCTCATCACATTACTTGTGTCACATAATCTACATATCAGGTCACCTAGTTGCATGATCATAATGTGAAAAATGTGTATTTTTAGCTAAAATATTATTTAATAGAAAATGAAGTTGTCACACAGAAAGTTCCTTGACATGGAGTCATGGTTTTGAAGGATCTGCCTCTTCCCCCTTATCCATTGTCAACAGTTCTGTTCTGATAAGGATATTTGATGCCAGTATTACACAAAAGTATTTGGAATTCTTGAGTGTTTGATGTGTATTGCTTGTTTGTGTAACAGGTCAGGTCAGATCATGTTGGGGAGCATGCACTGATACAGCACATTGTCGTTCCCAACACAGCTTGGGATCCTGGTTGGCAGCCCCCCAGGCAGACATGCGGACCAGTCCCACTCCCCTTCATCTGCCGCAGACAGGTGTTATGTGGCATCCCCTTGGCCTGGCCCAGCTGCTCAGTTCCTCAACAGTGAGGATCCTGTGAGCTGGGAATTGAGCCACATGGCCGTAGTGCGTAACTGACACTCCCTCACAATGCAGGTAATGCATCTCATTTGTGTAATTGAACACTGTAAATGTGCAATAAAATATTGCATGGTGTAAAGTTCGCACAAAAGTAGAGGATAGCACAAATCATACACAGGGAGGTGCTAAGGCAAGACTTAAAATAACTGTAATGATCTTTGTAATTTTTTTTGTTCTACATCTAGAATTTTGGAAGCTGCTTACAAAACATTATTGTTGCTAGTAAATTTGTAGCTGGATTTCTATTTTTCAGACTCAATGAAATGTTTACAGCTGTCATACCTATATCCCAGAGACGCCTGCGATCATCTTCTGAAGTCCCTTCAACAATATATTTACTATCCAATCTACTTCGTCTGTGTTTTTTTATGTACATCTTTTTTGCACTTTTTTCAATTATTTCATTTATCCTCTCCACAGCTTCTTCATATTTATTTAGTGTAATCTTATTTTCAATTTTCTGCTCTTGCTTTTTGGACTCTGGAAACACAAAAGCAAAAAAGGATTTCAGAAACAGAATTATTATTTTTTCAGTTATTCATTCAGAGAGTTAGGAAGTTTGTCACTCAGTAACTTACATATTGCTGTGCTTTTGCTATGTTTATTTTACTCACTAAAAGTAGCATTTAATTGTTTTAATATTCACAGATTTTTAGATCTTTAAAATCTTAACAATCTATCAATATTTTTATATAGATGTATTAGCAACATCACAAAGCACTTTACATCACTAACAATGTAATATAAAATTAAACAGTATGATAACAAAACAAATCATGAAGATAAAAAGGACAATCACTTGCAGATGCAAAGAGTACCTTGGAATTACAGCTGACTGATTTTTATTGAAAGGGGTTGTATAAACCCAGGGCAATGGCAGTATAAAATTACAGAAAAAACAGTACACAAAAGCAGTGATAGACAAAATAACATTAAGAAATAATAGAAAATACAAACATCAAGTACAGCCATGAAACAGAACAGCACAAACTCAATTTGAAAATGCAAATAACAAGGCCAATAACTGTGCTAAATTAATCTGTAATGACTGATTCATTTTTAAGTCACTGTATCCACAGACTAGCATTCTAAAAAAGACACCATTCTGAAAGTAACCAATTCATGTTTAAGGATGCCTACATATACAATGTTTTAATATACTGTATAAACAGTATACACTCATTAAGCAAATTCTTAGGAAAACTATACTAATACTGGTCAGGGCCTCCTTTTGCCTCAAAACAGCCTGATTTCCCTGTGGCTTGGATTCCAAAAGATGTCAGAAACATTCCTTTGAGTTTCTGGTCCATGTTGACATGACAGCATCATGTAATTTCTGCAGATTTGTCAGATGCACATTCGTGCTGCAAATCTCCTGTTCTACCACATCCCAAAGATGTTCTAATGGATTATAATCAAGGGACTGGGAAGGCCACTGAACTCATTGTAAAAAATCATTCTGAGACAATGTTTGTTTTGTGATAGGGTGCATTGTCTTGCTGGAGATGACCATTAGAAGATAGGTCAATTGTGGCCATGATGGTGCGTGTGATCATTAACAATACTGAAATAGGCTATTTGAGTTGAGGGCTCAGTTAATTGTGGAGATGGAATCTCCTGTCATTATGTCACCTAAATTACTTTCTTTTAACTGATTAAATCAAGAAGAAGATTTAGCTTAAGTATCTCAACCTAAATACACAAATGACTGCCTCATGATTTTGTTTAATGCATACATTGTAAACCTACTGATTATCATTGCTCCGAACCCCAGAGACCTGTGTTCAATTCTAATTCTGGTTCCCTTCTGAATAAATTTTGCACATTCTACTCTTGTCCAAATAGGTTTTCTTTGGGTGTATAGTTTTTCCTTCTACGTCTTATAAACAAGCATGTTAGATTTATTGTCAACAGTGAAAACCGAAACAGTTTCACACAGTGTGGATGTGATCCTGAAAGTGTTCTGAACCTAACTGGTGCTATTTTGGCGTTGGTTATCTCTTTGTGCTTAACATGACTTTCTGGCACCCCATTCCCCTGTAAAGCTTATGAAGAGGTAAGTAGCCAGGTGACCTTGGTTATCCTAGCTCTAATTTTGCTTATTATAAAGGACAGAATCTACTGTTGCCAACTAGCTAGATCATTTGTCATCTAAAACTTCTGCTAGCACAATTTTTAATACATTTCTGCCTTTTTTCAATATCTTTTCTTCTCTCTTTCTTTCACTTTCTCAATTTCACCATGCCATTGAACCTCAAATTAGCCTTTAATTCACCTCTTTTTTTCTTTGCAGCCAGAAACTCTGCATCTGGTTCTCTGTGTTTTGTTTTCTCTTGGAGAAACCGTTCAACTCTCCCAGAGTGTTTCAGCTCTCTTTGAATTTCACTTAACTCTGTGGTGTACTGGTCAAGGTCATTCGTCGTTTGCTCAGCAACTCTCAGAATTTTAGCCTGAGCCTCTTCTCTGAACAAAAATAAGGAAAAAAAAGTAAATAAAAAATTCTTATGACAACAAATTAAAGTAAAAAAGAATAGATTTTTAAAAATACAAAAAGCCATTAAAATACAATAGATACAATAAATTCAGAAAGTATTAAGACCCTCTCACTTTTTTAATATTTTACTATGCTGTAGCCTTCTGCTAAAATCATTTAAATTAATTTTTTCACACATCAGGCAACAATTAATGAAAGGAAAAGGAAAAACAGGATTTTAGAATTTTGTGTACATGTATTCAAAATAAAAAGATGAAATATCACATTGACACAAGTATTCCAACCAATTTGCACCTCTGGCAGCAATTACAGCCTGGAATCCAAATTGGGTCCAGTCGACTAACTTTTCATGCCTGGATTTAGGGATTTTCTGCCATTCTTCTCTGCAGATCCACTCAAGCTCTGTCACTTTGGATGGAGACTGTTGATGGTCATTTATTTTGAGGTCTTTGATTGGGCTCTGACTGGGCAAGAGTGTCACAACAATATGACTTTCAGATTGAATCTATCTTCAGAGTACAGCTCTTGCTGATTAGAATGGAAAAGAACAGAATGAGGAAGTTTGGACATCTAGGATAAATGGCTTTTTGGTGCCTGTCAGAAAGGAATACTGTACTAGATATATTTCACTAGGAAGGGATCTGGTAATGATCCAAGAAAAGCTGAAGGGATATTATTTCTCAGGTGGTCTGCGAGCAACTGGGAACTGTCCTGGAGATTCTGAAAGGTGTTGTTGGTAACAGGAAAGTCTTTGTGAGCCTGTTACCACTGTGGTATTGCAGAATCAGTTGGAAGAGAGAAGAACTGGAAGAACTAGGAAGAGCAAAAAGTCCCCTCAGCTCTAATAGCTACAATGTATTTATGTTCAAGGAAAGGAAGTTGTAGTATTTACATTTCCTACAGGACAAAAAAAAAATGCATCCACTAAAGCATCAGCCACAACCTAATGAATGATTTAATATAAATACTATATTTACTCTATACACAAATTAAATACCTTATACGATGGGCTTCATTTGCCTCCTGAGTAACTTTCACACATTCCTTCCGTATTTTTTCAAGCTCCTATAGTTGAAATATATACAATAAGTAAAAACAGTTATTGAATATATAATTGGAGCCAAGATTTTCTAAAAATATATTATTTAATTTCAACAGCAGAAGTTCAGTAATACTTCGTTTAACAAATGTTCCATGAAGCTTCTTTGTTCTAAACTCAGCATAAAACATGCTATAGCGCATGTGCAAATTCAAATGCCAGTCTGCTAGAGTGCTGTGAATCATTGGAATAAGCACCAGAAGAAAAGCACTGATCTGGGGATGTGGATAGAGAACACTTACTTAGAAGCACCTCAGAGATGATTCTCTGCAAGGTCAAGCTGGTGGCATCAATGTCTAGGCAGTGAAAAAGGCAGATAAAGCCTCATGGAAGTGCCCAATGTTGCTGTTGAAAAGCAACACCAAGGAGGGAGGCAGCAAAACAGCATGAGTCCTGCAACAGCTGCTTATAATACCAAGCCTACCATCAATACAATAAATATACATATTGTGATATTTTAGGGGCACCACTGATCCCCCAAACCCTCCAACACATGTCTCAGGTTCAAATAATTTATTTTAACAAATACCTTCACAGGTAATTTGCAAACAAGTCACAGGCACAATTCCTCTGATTCTTTCTTTCTTCCACTTCTCCAGGTGAGTATTGTCCAGCTCTTCTCCTGACTCCAACTCACCTGGATGAAGTTGAGTGGCTTATTTTATGCCAGATCCAGGAGAACTTCCAGTGTTACCACACTACAGGTTTTAGGCACTTTCAGGTCAGGTGGAAGTTCCTTAAAGCAGGGATAGTCTGTCCCCTGCATCTCTCCATGGCAGAACCCATGGAACACAGCAGGGCTGTCTGATGGGACTGCAATTCCCACTCTGCCCTGCTGGTATCTATGTAAGCACTGTAACCCAGGAAATCTGCCACCTATTTTATCAGGGGAGCAAATAGTCCAGGCGATTGGCCTTCCCCTGTCTTTCCGTTAAACTGGCCTCCATCAAACGTTGAACCATTCCAGCCAGAATGTCAGCCCAAGCCTGGTGTCCATGACAATATTATATATATATATATATACTATATATATATATATATATATATATATATATATATATATATATATATATATATATATATATATATATATATATATATATATATATATATATATATACACATACAGTTAGGTCCATAAATATTTGAACAGAAACGTTTTTCTAATTTTGGCTCTGTACATTACCACAATGAATTTTAAATGAAACAACTCGGATGCAGTTGAAGTGCAGACTTTCAGCTTTACTTCAGTGGGGTGAGCAAAACGATTGCATAAAAATGGCAACTAAAGCATTTTTTAACACAATCCCTTTATTTCAGGGGCTCAAAAGTAATTGGACAATTGACTCAAAGGCTATTTCATGGGCAGATGTGGGCAAGTCCGTCATTATGTCATTATCAATTAAGCAGATAAAAGGCCTGGGGCCTCATGAATAACGCCGTGCGTAGAACTCGCACTATAACATTGCGTAAGCACAAAAGCCGAAATGTGGTTACGCACAGAAAAATCCAGATGCAGGAATCTGTGTGTACTCCAACTTCCCGTTCTTCTGCTACATAAATCCCGATCAGCGTGAAAAGTAACGCTCGTGCGCTGCGCATTTTGTAACGCCCCAACTCCTCCCAGAATTACGCCTCTTTGAATATGCAAATCAATATAAATCGCCCTTAAGCGCAGCGTTCTGTGAAAAGACAATGGGAAAAGCACGGGGGAAAATATAAGAATTTCAGCGAATACCAAGTGGAGGCAAAGGAAAAACATACTATTTGTTCAAATAAACCGTGGTATAATCAAGAAAAGGAAGTTGATCGAGTGACATAGCGTGTTGGAGAAACTTGAAAGCTCACGTTCACAAAATCGCACAATGCCGGAAATAAAAAAGAAGTCACATATCAAAGTCGCCGTGAAAAGCCGAGTTGTAGCCCACTGTCTGAGTGTCATATGAAAGCTTATTAGGGTACAGAGAAAAAAGGCACACAGTGAGGAAAAAGCACGAAATGTCAACTTCAATCTCGACATTTCCACTTTAATCACGTAGTTTATTTTGTCATTAAAGTAGAACATCATAAACTTCATCTTAAAATCGTTTAATTAACCAGTTTCTCAAATCACATCGTAATTAAATTAGCACGTTAAATGGTTTGTTTTGTATTTGATCTTCTACTCGTATGTGATCTATGTGTGTGAATCACTACTTGCTTCTTAAACTGGCTCTCTTCCTCCAACTGGACACAGAATCCATTACATTCGTGATATTACAGCTCTCTGAATAACTAAAATACTGAGATGTATACGTGATATCATTTTCATGATGATAGGAGTTAAAGCACGTTATTAAACATGTGTTTCACTTCGATGAAATAATTTATTGCAGCAGTACTCAGGGGCGGCTCTAGGCTTGTGGTGGCACTGGGCAGAGGAAGAATCGGTGGCTCCTTCGCCCGCCAATGTCAGTAAGGTAGCTTATGCACAGTGGATGGCCATGTCCGTTGCTGTGTCTCTGGGCTTGCAGGAGGAAAACTTGAGTTCCCAGGAGAAAACCCCATGGAGGTATCTGGCAAACATACCGATCCCACCAAGACAACGGCCAAATACTAGAGTTGAAGGAAGGATGCTAGCTCCATGAGGCAGCAGTACTAACAACTGTGCAATATTTGATAAGGATGTGAAAAAATATTTTTTGTATTGTAGGAGACACAAGACAAATCATTTCCAACCTGAAAAAAATCACATCATCAAATAGACAAAGACCATCACGTTTAGTAAATAATTTCATTCCAGAATTAGCCACTCAAGACTGATTAGACATGAATCTTTGACCCAATGTCTTTTTTATTCTCTCAAGATGATCATTAGTTAGGACCTTTGACCTGATCTTTCATCATGAAAGTCATGAAGGGATTTTGTGCTCAAGAAACAATGGCTTTTGGATTTTTGCCAATGGCTGCAAATGGATGCAATAGTTCGACCCACTACCATTGCATATTTGCAAATGTCAAAAGAATGATGAAACTGCTAAAAGTCACGTCTCTACACTTCAAACCCATTTGGTTCACAAAGGTCTCGGCTAAAAATTTTCAGTCAATACCAGTTGCCCGCAATATAATGGCTCTTGGGACTAATACTGTGTTAATTACTCCGGTGAGTAAGCAGAGCCTGTTATGCTCGCAGACTTTCAAGCCACTTTCTTTTCGCCCTTTATTAAGATATTTGCTAAGTAGTTCAGCAAACCTTCTTTAGAAAGAACTGTCCTTTTTATGTGATGCCACTTTCTACTTACAGCTTCCTTTTGCTCTACTAGGATTAAAACAAAGAATGATCCCAAGTGCATTCACACAGTCACCTTTTACTGATTAGGTTCAGTAAGATAAATCAGAGCACTTAAAGAATAGCAGAAATATTTCTTTGATTAGGAAGGGCATTAGTGGACTTTCAAAGCAGAAAATTTAAATCAATATTGTTACTTCTGAGTGCTCCATTACTACTGATGAAGATGAGAAAAATATCAAATATTTAATCTGACAAAGTCATTAAAACTTCTTGTTTAAGTAGATGAACTTAAAGGTTCTGTCAGAAAAGAAGGCAATTTAAAGCTTAGCAATCATCATATTATTATCTTAAGCATGCACATCATATACCTATACTCTTTATGATCTTTATTGTCATTATAGTGTTAACCATGCTGTAAAAAAATTCTATAAACTTTTTTTTTATGTGTTCCTCCTTTGCTTTGGTCATTTACAGAAAATCACATAGATAAATTACAGTATATAATAGCATGTTAAGAAACCCATCTTCTAAACCTGTTTATCCTGGGCAGGGTCGCAGGGCATCTGTGGCCTGTCACAGCAAGCATCAGGTGTAAGGCAGAACATTGTGCCAGTCTAGCTCGGGGCAGACACACACACACACCACAGCCAAGCTGACATCACCAACCCACCAAACCTGTGTCTCTTTGGACTGTGGGTTGCAACTGGAGGACACCTGAACAAACATGTGAATAAAATATAAAGAAGCCCTGCTGAAGTAAGGCTCTGAAATTTATCTACTGAAAATAGAATGATTGTGAATTAGAAAAGTATAATCAATGGCAGAGGCCTCTTTAGAATTTATGTGGGGTAAGAAGACAAGGGAAGGAGTTTGGACACTGGACACGTACTACAAGAAGCACAAACAGTGGGAATATTTTGAAAGGGAAAAGGGAGGTGGAGACCACACTGACTAACAAAGCAAAAAGAGCAGAGTTTCTAAAATATTTATACCAAATCAGTAAATACAGATTTCACACAGGCCTTTTGTTGCCTCAATAAAGGAATACAACCTCATGCTTTATCATTGGTTAACATCTGACCAGTGTGAAATATTCATTACTTACAAGTACATCTCCTGCTACTTCCCTGGTTACTTTTTTTTGTTAGTTGATGCTTATCTGGCTGCTTGTGCGTCTTCAGCTGGTGTTTTACAGCACTGAGCAATGCTAATGTCCTATGCAGGCTCCAATGATGAATGTCATACATTTTCAGGGCATCACCTAACGGATCAATTCCAATGAAGTGAGCTTTTTGAGAAAGTTCATTTCCCACTCAAGGACTTTCTTTATTCAAGCATGACGCAGATTGTATTGATCCTGTCCCAGCTACGCACACAGTTATTTGCATAGACAATGAGGGTATTTAATTTTGAGAATGCAACACTTTCTGAAAGTAACTGAAAGAAAAAGGTGATGGTAGCTGGCCAATCATGGACAGTTTAAGGTGTTTTATATTTTGGCTGTCTTAATGTGGGCGGTTACACATCATTACAGTATAATTATGTTTAGCCCTGCATTCATTCACTTTTCTCTTTAGCACATTTTATCTGGAAATAATCAGAGCCTATCCTAGCAGTTTAATGACACAGGGCAGAATCAAGCTCTAGATGTGGCATCAATCAATTATCAGGCACATTGGCAGACATGCTGTAAATGATACATTACAATATCTTTTGAACATCATCCTGTCAATATGTCATTGTTGCTAAAGCTTGAAAACATTATTCTATTTTTTTTGTGTATGTTTTCGGGTCAGTTAGACATTTTCTTTGTTGAGAAGTAGACCAAAGCTTGCTTATATTTAATGGTCTCTTGTTTTGATGTGGTGAAGGCCAACCAACAGGTTTAGGCTTTTGATACTATAGTCATTTTTTTCAGGAAGAATCATCACTGGCCTGAATAATTGTGTGGAATAATGTCCTGGGATTTACATACAGTGCCTATTAAAAGTATTCAACTCCCTAGAAGTATTTACAATGAATTATTATGCAGTAATGGAATTTGGCTTTATTCCCACTGATCAACAGAAAATGAGAATTTTAAAACCAAAGTGAAAACAGATCTCTGTAAAGTGGTCTAAAGTACTTACACATGTAAAACCTAAATCAACACTTGTGCATCAATTTGGTTTTAGAAGTCACATACAGTAATTAGTTCACTGGAGATCACCTGTAGTCAAGGTGTTTCCATTGAGTGACCGTGCAAGAAAATGACTAGCGAAGGAGGCCAGGCCACCAAGAGACATATGATAACTCTGATGGAGGTAAAAGCCACAGTGGCTCAAACAAAAGAGACTGTGGAGACAATAAATGCTGTTCTGGTGTTTTGGCATTCACTGCTTTATGTGAAAGTGTCAAAGAAAAAAAGACACACCAGACACTTCAGCTAGAGTTTGCCAGAAGACACACGAGAGACTCTGAAGTCATTTGGAAGAAGGTGCTAAGGTCCGATGAGACCAAAAATAAGCCTTGAGGCCATCAGAGTGAACACAATGCCACATTATCAAAAACATATCATTTTCACTGTGAAGCCTGGTAGTCACCATGTCATACTGTGGAGATGTTTATCTGCAGAAAGCCCTGTAAGGCTTGTGAGAGGGCAAGATGAGCGCAAAAATACACAGTGACATACTAGAGGAAAACCTGAAGCAGTCTGCAAGAAACCTAGGCCTTGGGGAAAAAGGATTTGTTTTCCAGCAAGGCAACAACCCCAAGCATAAAGTCACAATTACACAGGAACTGCCTAAAAACAACAAATTAATGTCCTGGAGTGGCAAAATCATAGTTTAGGTCTCAATACAACTGAGAATTTGAGAATGTGTAGCTAGACTTGAAAAGGGCTGTTCACTCAGAATCCCCATGCAACTTCACATATTTTGAGCAGTTTGGCAAAGAAGAATGAAAATGGCAGTGTCCAGATGTTCAAAGCTGATAGAGAAGGAACTGTGCACACAGGCTCAAGGCTGCCATGGCTGTCAAAGGAACATCTATAATACGTTTTATTTATCTGTAGGCGCCTTTCTAAACACTCAAGGACACTGAACAATAGACAAAACACAGATTATAAACAAAAGTAAAATACAAAAGTTAAAATCAGACAGAGCAATTGTAATCAAAGAGAAAAGGCAATCTTAAACAAATGAACTTTAAGTTTAGATTTGAAAAGTGAAAATGATTCCATATTTCTAAACTCAGGTGGAGTGATTTCCAAAGCTGGGGAGCAGATCATCTGAATGCTATGCTCCCCATAGTGGTAAGATGGGCACAAAGGGGACAGTCAAGTGGATGGAGAAAGAGGATCTAAGGGTACGGGATGGAATGGCAACATGGAGGAGATCAGACAGATATGGAGGTTGTAGATAGCCTTAAAAGTTAGTAGGAGAATTTTGAATTGAATTCGGAACTGAACTGGAAACCAATGAAGGTGCTGCAAAATGGGAGTGATATGGTGAATAGAGGGGGTTCTAGTAATGATGCGGGCAGCTGAATTCTGGACCAGTTGAAACTTATAAAGAGATTTGAGAGAAAGACCAAAGAAAAGGGAATTGCAATAATCCAGACGAGAAATGACAAGGTTATGAACAAGGATTAGCAGTGGTGTGGGAGTGAGGGAGGGGCGAATACGATTAATGTTACGCAAGTGGAACTATGCACACCGGGAGATGTTATTGATGTGGGACTGAAAGGATAAAGTACTGTCAAGGATGTTATCCAGACTCTTAACCTGTGGGGAAGGGGAGACAGAGGAATTGCCAATAACACATGAAAAATGATCAGTTTTGGATAATGTTGATTTTGTACCAATGAGGAGAACCTCAGTTTTGTCACTATTTAATTTAAGAAAATTAGAAGAAAACCAGGATTTGATTTCTGCTATGCAATCAGTAAGGGAGGAGGGTGGAAAGGAAGCAGTAGGTTTGCTAGTGAGATAGAGCTGGGTGTCATCAGCGTAAAAGTGAAAGCTAATGTTATATTTACGAAAGATATTGCCAAGGGGAAGAAGTGAAATAATGAAAAGGAGGGGCCCCAGGACAAAGCCCCGTGGCACACCTGAAATAACAGCGGTGGGTTGGGATGTGAAAGTTTTAAGTTGAACAAACTGAGTGCGGCCTGAGTGGTAGGATCTGAACCAATCTAGTGGAGTGTGGGTAATGCCAATCGAAGATAATTTATTGAGAAGAGTAGTGTGACAAATAGTGTCAAAGGCTGCACTCAGATCAAGGAGGATGAGAATAGTAATTAAACCAGAATCAGCTGCCATAAGGAGGTCATTAGTAATTTTTATAAGTGCCATTTCTGTACTGTGGAGGGGATGAAAACCAGACTGGAACTGTTCATACAGATTATTTTGAGATAAATGAGAATGAAGTTGAATAGCCACTATTTTTTCAAGAATTTTGGAAATGAAGGGTAGATTAGAAATAGGATGTAAATTACTGAAATACCGACTTGAAGGGGGATGAATACTTATGTGATCAATTATTTTGTGTTTTATATTAGTAATTAAGTTAGGTCTGTTTTCAGTTTGTGCCCTGCGGTGCCAGGTCTGGAAATTTTTAAATAACTGATGCCTATATTTTCATTATTATTTTGCCCAAACAAACAAGATGAACTTAAATACAGGACACTTGTATATTAATTTAATATCAAAGCATCTTCTTCACTAGGACATCGAGGCTTTTTCTTTTCTTTTAAAATATTTGTGTAAACAAATTAGAAGACCAGGAGGATACTGTACCTCGGGATGTGTGTTGATTACTTTATAACCTGCAAACAGACAGACACTGTGGGACTAGAAATTGCCAAATTGGTTTACAGCTTGGGAAAGGAAGGGAAATGGACACACTTAAACAGATGAAAGAATCTTAGTGTGGACATCCATCATATTGGCAGCCAGCTAATCAAATGTGTATAACATTACATGTTCTGGAATCCCATGTGGAAATGTAAAATGAATTTACCTATTCTTAGGAACCAAAGAGAAGAAGCGTCAAAATAAGAAACAACGACAAAAGGTGATGTCAGAAGAAGAGACCAAGATACGTATGACCAGTTTCATCCGATCATCAGCTAAAGCATTTCATGAACAACATGTACTGCTAAATCAAAAAGCCACCTAGGACATTCATCTTCAACATCTCTAATTCTTCATAAGCTTCTTCTAAAGACTAAATATATTTGGACTTTTCTATCTACATTTATATCTTTTATTCTTTACTCTACTCTTATTATTGTTTTTAATTAAAATCAATTTACTTGAAAATTTT
Organism: Polypterus senegalus; assembly: GCF_016835505.1. Taxonomy (NCBI): domain Eukaryota; kingdom Metazoa; phylum Chordata; class Cladistia; order Polypteriformes; family Polypteridae; genus Polypterus; species Polypterus senegalus. Next base: position 239,630,155 of record NC_053154.1, read on the forward strand.
CTATACTTTGTTTTTATATCTAGAGTGATTAAAGTACTGCGGTGGGCTGGCGCCCTGCCCGGGGTTTGTTTCCTGCCTTGCACCCTGTGTTGGCTGGGATTGGCTCCAGCAGACCCCCGTGACCCTGTAGTTAGGATATAGCGGGTTGGATACTGGATGGATGGATAATTAAAGTAATAAGGTGAATATTTACAGCACCTGGAGCAGTAAGGAAGTGCCATTTGATCTGAACTGCAAGGTTTTGTCAGGCTGAGGATGAGAGCTCAATCTAACAGTGAACAGTATATAAAGTAAGACATCATTGGTTGATAAATAGCCTAGAGCTAAGTATGTTGAGCCTTTGTATATCTGAATATATTCAAAAGTAATATTTAGGTCTGAGATGTATCTAAGAGATTGTGTGTTGTTTGTGTGAATGATAAGTAAGTCTCTTGAAGTACTAGGGAAAGACGGGCTGTACATGGGTCATTCATACAGCACTTGTGTGGATTAAAGTGCTAGAGAGTAATGTGCTGTCTATATGTTATTCATACAGGACTTTTGTGGTTAGGGTCTGTGTGAATACGTGTGTGTGTGTGTGTGCATGTTGATCTTAAGTAGTGAGAGTAGATCTTGTAACAAACTTGAGTAATTCAAGGGAAATACCACGATCATGCACTTTGACATTAAAGAGTATTATTCTGTTGATCAGTGTCAAAAAAACAAATTAAATCCACTGGGGTTTATTGTATAACAACAAAATATGAAAACTTACAAGGGGTCAATATTTTTATAGATACTATTTGTGACTAGGGTCAAAATGTTACATGAAAAATGCCTATAAGTGTGATGACTAGAATAAATTATGTAGGGTGAAGTGTGTTAATGCTGTAAAGAACAGAACTTGCTCTAACAGTCAAAACGGATGTGTCTTTTTGTCTTGATCTTGATTCTTAAACTGTGGATTTAGCTTATGTGATCAATCACTGCACAGTCAAATTGAAGTTCAATTCAAACAAACATTTGTAATAGTTAATAGCATTTATAAACAGCACTTCTGCAACTCATTCTTTCCTTTATGTATAGAAAGCAACAATGTTTCAAAAGTTTTGAAAAAAATGTATGGAGCTCAATTAGTCCAATTGAACTCAATCTATTGGGTAATTGCAGGGTACACTTATGCACACAGCCACACTGGTACAATTTACAGTTACCAGGTTACCTAGAATGCATATGTTTGGGATGTGGGAAGGAAAACTAAAGGACCAGAAGAAAAAGTCATGTAAGCACAAAGAAAATACCACATAAAGAATGAAAACTAACCAGAGTTTGAAACAAAGATGCTGAACCTGTTAGGCCGCACCATAAACTATGCACTACCCAGAAATATACAAATGTTTTTCTTTTTTTCAATAATTAAAATTATGTCTGTCATGCTATTGTATACATGATATTTTACACTTTGTAAAAAAGAAAGAATGGGAGTTGTAACATGTAATCAGGCATACTGTAGTTTATGATCATGTGTAATTCAACATTCTTACCTTTTGAATCTTTTTGTAGAGTTGCTGAAACTTTTCTTTCTCCCCTCTGAGTGTCTCAATTTCTTCTCGAAGTTTGGAATTGGTAGATATGAATGTGTTATATTTTCCTGATGCCTGGGTGGACATAAAATATAATTGAAAAAGCTCAGATACAGTAAAAATTTGCTTATTTGTTCAGTCTTATTTTATGTCTATTAATTCTTTGTTAAGGATTTTTAAGTGAATATATTATAATAGTCAAAATATATTTCATTCTGATGTTTAACTATAGTGCAAGTGTGGCAGACATTAATTTCCTTTGTTTTACATAGTATTACAATTCCATTTAAGTAAATGTAAGTATATTTTGGAAATTATCTTTCCCATTTATACTTTAAGAATAGGTAGGCCATGGGTGTGCAGTGGTCACCGCTGCTGCCTCAGGAATCCTGCATCAGGAGTTTGAATCCCACAGTCTGTCTTTGTCCATGAGGATTGTGTTCACTTTAGAACAGCCTCCAGCTCCCTTCAACAAAATTCTATACTTCCTCTGGCAAAACTCCATCCTTCTCTGCTCTGCTAGTGGGGAAGAGTTTATAATGGAGAAGACTAGGTTGACAAAATGTGCACCGTCTCCCAAGAGACAGTAGAGGATGCATGAGTGAAAAAGCAAGCTGAGGTCAGTGCCAGATATTGAAAAACACTAACACCAAAACGAAAACTAAAATCAAAGATTTGAAGTCAGGGACAAGAGCAAAAAGTTGGAAATCATGTACAAAAAAAAAAAAAACAGAACTTTTTAAGGATTGCAAAAATAGGTTTTCTAACTGCAAACCTGGGAAACCTGGAATTGTCTTGGATGACCTTCTTATAGTCACTTGGATGATGTGCACACTTTAGGGGAATTTTGGGAGATTGTTGTAGAAATGACTGATGCAGAACTCCCAAAATGTCAGCACTTATGGAAAATCAAAATGCTATTGGGGCAAGATGCAAATAAATTTAGGACTTTTGAAAATATGTGTACAACATCAAACTTAAGAGCAGAAGTTAATCTCAAAACCACTAAAAAGACATACAGACCTTGAACTCAAACGAGGATAAAAAGCTGTTAAACAGAGAGTAGCGAGGTTTTCTAGGAGGACAGATGTATTTTTGACATGAGGTAGGAGGGATGATGGAGTTTTCCCAGAGGAAGTTTCGAATTTTGTCAGAGGGAGGAGGAAGTCCTAAAATGGACAACACACTAGAGGGGTTTGCACATTCTCTCAATGACCCTAAATGTAAGTAAATGCCTTTAATAATATTTTCAGAAATTAATAATATGTTATATTAGAACATATTTTTAATGAACCAGACAGAATAACCTATAAAAAAGGATAATACATACTGTATTCTCCCCACTCTCATTGTCAAACCTATGTTACTAATTTTATTGTAGGCCCAGAAAGAAACACAAAATCCATATTTTATTGAAGGACATCATGGCTTTTTTAGAAGAGTGTAGTAACTGCTACCTTTAAACTTATTTTAATTGAATAATGACTTTCATCCATTTTCCAACCCGCTGAATCCAAACACAGTGTCACGGGGATCTGCTGGAGCCAATCCCAGCCAACACAGGGCACAAGGCAGGAACTAATCCCGGGTAGGGTGCCAAGCCACTGCAGGACACACCCACACACCAAGCCCACACTAGGGCCAATTTAGAATCGCTCATCCACCTAACCTGCATGTCTTTGGACTGTGGGAGGAAACCGGAGTGCCTGGAGGAAACCCACACAGACACGGGGAGAACATGCAAACTCCACACAGGGAGGACCCGGGAAACGAACGCGAGTCACCTAACTACAAGGCAGCAGTGCTACCACTGTGCCACCGTGCAGCCCTGAATAATGACTTATTAAACAATTTTGAATAAATTGCTGTTTTCATGCACTTAGTCAAAAGTTTTAAAACTCAAAATGAATAAAATTAAAGTTTTATTAAAGTGCTATATTATGGTATGTGCTTTGAGCAGGCATGTGGCATAAAATACGGTATATAAGATAACAATATTCTCAGACCTGCTTAATCCAATTCAGGGTCACAGAACACCTAAGGCTGGTCCCAGCAGTGCTGCTAGAGCATCTCAGATGATGTAAAACAGAGCTGTACAGTAATATTCATCTATTTCTGATTATTAACTAGTAACTTTTATTCTATCACTCCCTTCTTGTTAATTAAAGAAAATCATTAGGGCTCTAGGACAGACACTGTCAGATATGGTTGTTGTTCAGGCATCAGGAAGTGTAACCTCATTAAAGATTTGTCGGTCTATCCTTTATAGAACTGCAGCTAAGGAGTCAAAGCAGAAACAAACTCTTGATTGAAAGCCAGCTCATCAAATGTCACCAGGCATCCATCCATAATACAACCTGCTATATCCTAACTACATGGTCACGGAGGTCTGCTGGAGCCAATCCCAGCCAACACAGGGCGCAAGGCAGGAAACAAACCCCAGGCAGGGTGCCAGCCCACCGTAGGGCACGCACACACACACACAGACACCAAGCACACACACACACGGGACAATTTAGAATCGCCAATGCACCTAGCCTGCATGTCTTTAGACCATGGGTGGAAACCGGAGCACCCAGAAGAAACCCACGCAGACACGGGGAGAACATGCAAACTCCACGCAGGGAAGACCCGGGAAACGAACCCGTCACCAGGCATGATCCAAAGAAATTTAAACAAATTTAATCAAACTGAAAGCACATCTTATAGATTTTCAGAGACCTGGGGCCTCATGTATAAACGGTGTGTACGCACAGAAATGCTGCGTAAGAACTTTTCCACGTTCAAGTCGCGATGTATAAAACCTACACTTGGCGTAAAGCCACGCACTTTTCCACGGTACCTCATACCTTGTCGTACGCAAGTTCTCCGCTCGGTTTTGCAGACTGGCGGCACCCAGCGTCAAAGCAGTGCTACTGTTCCTGTGTGGTTACACCTTATTTTCTTGACGCGGCTTTATAAATAAACCGAAACTAACCGCATATTTTTTATTAGTGTAATGCATCTGATTGTAATTAACTTGTAACAATATAATGGTCCAGGGAACAGCAATATTATTCCAAATACCATAACTGCTTTAGCGTTGTTACTCTCACTGCACCTTCTTCTTTCAGCTGCTCCCGTTAGGAGTTGGCACAGCGGATCATCTTTTTCCATATTACTCTCACTGCATGACTCGGAGTATTTATATCACTGTATCTGAGTGTGAATCACAGCAGCAGCTGATCGGAAAGAGAATTATCGGTATACAGCTTCAAGTACACGCTGTCTCAGCCACAGCAAAACGTTTTAAAGCCTTTCCTGTACGGATCTCGCGGCTCAGAAACAGTTTCATCCCAAGAACTTTAAATGCACTCAATCAATTGCTCCTTGTAGAACTGTTTGTACTTATAAGTACAATCACCCCACTGTAAACTTGTATTACAGTTATAATATCGCACAATCTGAGCCACTTTATAAAGCACGTATTTACATATCATTTACAATATCATTTTTAAGGTGAAATGCAGCAAAATATATTTATTATATTATACAGATACCGATTCTTCCTCTGCCCAGTGCCACCACAAGCCTAGAGCCACCCTGAGTACTGCTGCAATAAATTATTTCATCGAAGGTCGTACACAATCAGTACCGCGTGAAAGCCATGTTTAATAACGTGTTTTAACTCCTATCGTCATAAAAATGATATCACGTATACATCTCAGTATTTTAGTTATTCAGAGAGCTGTAATATCACAAATGTAATGGATTCTGTGTCCAGTTGGAGGAAGAGAGCCGGTTTAAGAAGCACGCAGTGATTCAAACACATAGAAGATCAAATACAAAACAAAGCATTTAACGTGCTACTTTGATTACGATGTGATTTGAGAAACTGGTTAATTAAACGATTTTAAGATGACTTTAGTGACAAAATAAACTACGTGATTAAAGTGGAAATGTCGAGATTGAAATTGACATTTCGTGCTTTTTCCCCACCGTGTGCCTTTTTTCTCTGTACCCTAATAAACTTTCATATGACACTCAGACAGTGGGCTTACAACTCTTCTTTTCACGGCAACTTTGATATGTGACTTCTTTTTTATTTCCGGCACTGTGCGATTTTGTGAACGTGAGCTTTCGAGTTTCTCCAACACGCTATGTCACTCGATCAGCTTCCTTTTGTTGATTATACCACGGTTTATTTGAACAAATAGTATGTTTTTCCTTTGCCTCCACTTGGTATTCGCTGAAATCGTTATATTTTCCCCCGTGCTTTTCCCATTGTCTTTTCACAGAAGGCTGAGCTTAAGGGCGATTTATATTGATTTGCATATTCAAAGAGGCGTAATTCTGGGAGGAGTTGGGGCGTTACATAATGCGCATGCACGAGCGTTACTTTTCACGGTGATCGGGATTTATATAGCGGAAGAACGTGGAAGTTGGAGTACGCACAGATTCCTGCATCTGGATTTTTCTGTGCGTAGGCATATTTCGGCTTTTGTGCTTACGCAATGTTATAGTGCGAGTTTTACGCACAGCGTTATACATGAGGCCCCTGATGTTAACCCTTCCACCACAGACTAAAATACAAAGCATTTATTTAATTCTTCTATTAAATTCAAATAAAGTGAAATAGTCAGTATTCATCCATGCTTCTCCACCCTTTTGAAGTCTGCAGATATTTGTTAATAATGACTAATGATCCAAGAATGTGTCTTTAAATGTTGTTTTGTAATGGAAAAAGGAACTGATACTTAATATGGTCTCAAATAAATCATTTTGATAAAGCACTAGGTGAGTTTATATAATTATATTTTTATTAAGCAGTTAGAAGTGTTTACGTCCTGAAGTGCAAATTTTATTTTACATTTCCAAGTGCACTGGAGTTCACTTTTGATCATTCAATAAAAGTGTAAAAAATATCTGCATTAAATAAAAATGACTATTGGAGCATTACAACAATTTTGGCAAGAACAGCCCATTCAGCCCAGCAAAATGTACAAATCTTATCCATGTACTTTCCTAAAATTTAGGAAACTTCTTCTAACTTCACCAGGATTTAGGAGAACTCCTGCGCTGTCCTAACTTGCTAGAAATTGCCAGAAGATGGCGTTAAGACAAAGCTCGGTACATGCACAGTCCAAGAAAGGCAGAATGTTTTAAAAATGCTGGACAACAATTAACTTGAAAAAGACAACGATTTGATAGAGATAGAATAATATCCATAACAAATCTTTTATATCACTCCATTTACATGAAGAAGCTATGCACCATCAATCGAAATTAAAGTATTGGTAATATTACATTTTCTGGTCACAGCTTTGCAGTACCAATGGTTTAAGTATGTCACAGCCAACCATTTCTTGAATTTTGCACCAAACTTTGTATGCCTTTGCAACGTGTGAGGTAATACATAGGTTAATTCATTTCCCCATCAATCCACGTCAGTTAATGTTAAACTAAGCCTCATTCATGAAAATCGCTGGTTTTTACTGAAGTTGCAATTGATGACATACAGATAAAGATCATTTTCCCAAATGTGGATGAGGAAAAAATATGTGAATCGCAAGTGATATCCCAGTATCAACACGCAAGTGGTCGTGGATGTAAATTGTATTGTATAGCTAGCATATTACCCTGAACATGAACGGGGCTGGGTGTGTGATTGACAATGAAAGGTCACACAAGTACGCTGAGCTCTGCATTACACAAACCCCTGTGACATTTGCATTACAGTTTACAAGCCCTGGAAGGTTTAAGAAGGCAGGCAGAGACCCATGAGACACTGGAAAAATACAATGTCACGGAACATAACAGGGGGATCAGAGTGAGAAGCACTGCACACCACTGTGAAAGACAATCAGGAACACTGGAAGAATGAACACAACTTCAGTAACAACTGAAGAATAGCCGTGGGTAGTTTTAGTATGTCTGTTATTTTACTTTACAAGCTTAACTCTTATTTGGTGTGGATCTCCGACCATCCATGTCGGTGCTCATTCTAGTATTATTGTCGATGTGGTTAAATGGCTCAGTTCAACACATGACTCTAGTGTACTTCATGAGAGTGACAAAAGTCTTCTATTTGAATGTAATTATGCCCCTTAGAATATTATTATAATTTTTGTAGTTAAGCCTTAGCATTAGTGACAGAAAACTACAAAGCATAATCTTAATCTTGATTTCCAAGGAAACTACAAAACACCATCATGAGTACAATTTTGGGACTCAGGGTTCTGTAACATCATGACGATATTTATTCTCAAATATGAACTCAGCTTCAAGCAGGGAGTAAATGTAGAACACTTCATAAATACCTTCTATGTCCTACTCTCAGGTAGGAAGATTTCTCATCCTAGTCAGACCTTTAGTGCCATTCCTAGAAGAAATTCTGAGATGCTTGATAAATACAGGCACACGTCTATATTCTGGCCCTTATCACTCTCTGTGTGGAGTCTGCAAGTTCTCCCTGTGCTTGTATGGTTTAGGGTTCATTGTTCATTTAAAATTGACTCCTTTGACTATTGTGTCCAGGCACTGGTACTGCTGCATTGTGCCTGCTTTTCACAAAGCGGTTTTTACTCCCTGACAATTTTGATTGGGTCACTAGATTAAGAAAATGGATAAATGGATAGATAAATCAACAATAATAAAAAAAAGACACTTTGTGACATTTGGGAAGGTGGTGCAGTAGTTAGCACTGAAGTCTTGCAGCTTTAATTGTACCCAGATCACTGAGTAAGTAAAGTTTGCAAATTCTCCCCATGATTGTGTGGGTTTTTTCCCTTAGGTACCCCCATTTTCCCCTCGCACACCATATCTTATTAGTGGATTAGTGACTCTGTATTAGCCTTGTATAATTTAATTTGCCCTGCAATGGACTGGGTTGGATTCTGCCTTGTGTCAGTGCCACAGCAATATGCTTTGGTCTCTACAACTCTGACCTATATTAGGCAGACCTGATATATGATGAACAGATATACTCTATGTAGTGAAGTTGTACTGAATACCATACAATATTAAATATAGAGCATTTAACAATGAATACCAATATACAGTACTAGCTGATTACCCAGTGACTTCGCTCACTGAGTGCAAGGGAAAAAATAAAATGTAGTATATAAATTATTAAAAAGTAAAACATTAACATTTAAGCAGTAAAGATACATTGAGCACTACTGGAGTGCTTTAGGGTAAAATACATTTTAAAGGCACTATAACGCAACAGGTAAGTAGTACTAACAGCAGCTTAAATGTATTTGGATCATCTCTCGGTAGGAGATCCCTTGTGAAAGGCGTTACACGACCGGTGTGTTATAGAAATAACATTTTGTATGTGATCCTCCAAACTTCTGCCTGATAAAGTTGCACTATGTGCCTGTGATTTAAGAGAAAAATTATTCCGAGAAATGTGGACGCTGCCGTTCTGTGCTTAACGGGCAGAAGGTCCAAACAATTCCCAAGTCCAATACTTTACATGAAGAGGTCAGTACATCATCTTAGATGTAAACCCTACATTTTGTTAAAAGAATTCATCACAAAAGCAACTTTGAATGTTGCAGGGTTTTAGGTGACCTGAACTCACCTTAAGGGACAGGAAGTAGTCGTGCAGCGCAATTTACAAAGAGAGTCTTGCTTTGATGGTGCCGATTACACTCATTCGCAAAGATTTCCACTCTCCCAGGAGCCGACGGGGCACTCAGAGTGTCTAAAACAGTGCGAGAAGTGAGGACGCCGCCTGAAACTGCGAAGCTCTCGACCCGGTGGAGGAGCCCAACATTCCATGCCTTTCAGCGTCCACTTTGTTCTCATGACCCGTTGCCGCTGAAGGCGGTCTTGTCTTCATATTGTTTACAGCTCGGCACAGTTAAAAAGTAGAAAGACGCAAATCTGTTTTCCTCATCTCTTCTACTATCAAGTACTGGTAATTAAAAAAAAGTTACAATGTGGCAGTTTCCGCGACAGTGACGTGGACGAATAAATAAAATGCTGGAGTCCAGATAGGAGGGCTGGGAGAGCACTTCTATGGGATAGATCGGAGTGTTTGTATTTATTTCTTTTCAATATCAGTAGAGTAACTCTCACACAAATAATAACAATTCGTAAAGACGATATGAAAATGGCGTCCACAAACGAAGTGATTAGTTCCTGTATTATAATATGTTCTGTGGTCATACGTAATTTCCGTTTCAAACGTAAAAAGAATTTTATATACAGTATATCGATCAGTGGTGTCAAACTCCAGTCCTGAAGGGCCGCAGAGGCTGCAGATTTTCATTCTAACCATCTTCTTAATTAGTGACCAGTTTTTGCTGCTAACTACTTATTTTAATTAACTTGACTCAAGCCCTTTAGTTGTTTCTTCTTCCTTAATTAGCAGCCAAACAATAATGAGACACAAAACAAGCCACCACATCACACAATATCTGAAAATAAAGAAAGGTGAAGGTCTCAGTAATGTTGATCTCTCAACTCACCAAAACACTTTGACAAATGACGATGTTCTTTTGCAAAATAGAAAACCAAAAGTTTTGGAAATGTCAGCTGTGGCAGAACAAGAGGAACAACAAGCCGTGGAATTAAATAATAAGTTTAATTAACAGCAAGAATTGGCTTCTCATTAAGAAAGTGGTTGGAGTTTGAAGCCCCAGTTTAGCTGGTCATCTGTTGGCTCGTTTCACATCTCAGTTCTGTTTGGCTGCATTTTAATGAGGAAACGAATCAATTCAGAGGACTGAATCCTTCTAACAGGGCTATTAAAATGTAAATTAGCAGTGAAAAGAGGTCACTGATTAAGAAAAGGGTTTGAATGAAAACCTGTAGCCGCTGCGGCCCTCCAGGCCTGGAGTTCGACACCTGTGATATAAATAGATACAGTGCGGAAACATGAAATTCAGCAATCACTGTGATAATGAATTATAGTCTCCCTAGAGAGGTTCCTTTAGCTAGAGCCTGCTTCTCAACCTGATAATCTGAGCTTTTGTGCTGCAGTACTACCTGAGTGTTTGGTGTGGATGAAATCTTTATTACAAATCCCTTTTCACAATGGCTTAGATCACTGTAATAGAAAGTCAGGTTTTATGATGTTTTTTGAATTCACCCTTTGAATGGCATTTATGGTCTGTATTACAGTAAAATATACTAATTTAAAAAATTCAGTATTCATGACATCCCGTTTCCTTTTATGTAAGGTGGGCAACGCTGTTTAAATCCAGATGTACGTGTGGTGGCCTGCTTTTACTTTCACTTCTTTTACTTTTAGAATTTGTCTGCATTTTTAAAGGGTTGGTGACAGAAAGACTGGAATTAATAACAATGTAAAAAATATATTTTTCAATAATCATACCAATGATACTATTTTAGGTTACATCTCAAATGCAACATCTTCTTCAACATCAATTAACCAATCGACTTTTTGACAACATTGCAAGACTAGAAGAGTGTGTATGTGCTGTATTTGTGTGTCAAGTGTCATGAACTACTTTTCAGTTTAAATTTTTTCCTTGATTTATTTTCATTATTTCATTTTTTATTTATTTTTTTCCTGTTTAGGGGTTTGCTTTCCATGGTATTCATTTTTGTTATTAGTTAATAAGAGGGTGGCATGGTGGCACATTAGTAATGCTACTGCCTCACAATAAGGAAACCAGGGATTGCATCCCAGGTCTTTGCATTTTCTCTCTGTGTCTGAGTGGGCTTCCTCTGAGTGTTTTGGTTTCCTCCCTTTGTCCAAAGACATGCAGGTTAGGTGAACTGGCAATGCTAAATTGGCCCGAGTGTGTGTGCGTGTTTGCCTTATGATGGACTGGCACTCTGTCCAGGGTTTGTTTCTACCTTGACCTCTATACTAGCTGCAATAGGCTCCTGTAGCTCCCACAAACCTCATTTGGATTAGAAAATGACATGACATGTTTTAAGAGTCCTAAAAATATTTAACATTTTCCCATGAAAATGCTATTATTTTGTGCAGTATAGTTGTATCTGTCTCTATAGTATCTTGGGTCATGTTACACATGTCATAGCGGTCAAGGGTATAACAGAGAGTTTCATGTACTTCCTGGTATCCAAAATTAGACAATAAAACTTTTCTTGTTGGTGTGCTCTTTTCATGTTTGATTTTCTGGTTGAATAGAATCCTCGCTTTGATCCCTGACTCTGACTTTTGGTTGTGATTCTCAGTCATGGTGAAAGACAGGAGAGGCATTTGTTTAAAGAATCTAAGTCAAAATCATTTCTTGTCTGTTCCAGCACAGGCACACATTTGTTAATTTTACTTAAGTTTAAACACATTATCAATATTCTTGTAAGATGTTAAAGCAAGAAGAATTTTTATTCATTAACTAACCATAAATGACCTAAGTACAGATAATTGTCATAAGCATTGCACCAGTAGTGACCTTGTCTATGCATCAAAGAGTGAGAGAACTGGTTTCCATCTGATGAAATGTCACTGGCTTCAGATGAATCTCCATGGGAGCCTGAGAACTTAACTGATGTCCTCTGAGAGAAATCGCAAGACAGGCAACTCTTTCCCAGAAGATGAGCCAAAGTTAGCCTTTGGCCCTTTCTGTGCACAAGAACTGTTTGTACACAACACACCATCTTGAATGTTTTATGACATCTAAGTTAAGTCTATTATGTCAGCTGCACATTTACAGAAGTAAGAAAATCATGTGTCATTTCATCTGATAACTATTAATCTGCAAATGTTTAAGTAACTGTGTCACAGTCTTTGTTTTCATTTAGTAATCCAAAACTGATCCAGTAACTGGACTTGGCCAATATAACAGAATATAAGAACTCTGGAAGATTCCTAAGGTTCTCGGGGAATCAGCCAGATCATATGTCTGTGTTCTTAGCCATTATTGTAAACTACCATCTGATCTTGGACTCTACTATCGATACTATTAATGCTGAAAAAAGTACATAACGCCTTTTTCCTGTTGGCATATTCTATAAACTCAGCCTCTGATGTTCACAATATGAATATTCATAATCGGTGAGTATTATGCTACAGTTATGCATTTAATTAAATGTAATACATGTTAAGTTAAGCTGCTTAACCTCTGAGGTTTTATTCTGAACCACAGGCTAAGGAATAGCACCTAGCCTCTGAGGTTGCATGTGAACTTTTATTTATGTAATACATTCCAAGAAATGCTCCTAAGTCCTGAGGTTTCATTATAAAGCACATGGTAGTTAAACAGAGCATAACCTCTGAGGTTACAGGTAAATTGTGAATATTAGCCATAGTCATATTTCTTTCTAACAGTATATAACGTAAAAGTTTACGAACAATACTGAGTCAATTATAGTGAGTCAATGCTAACTCGAACATTATAGTAACTTATAATTAATGCATAACTTACAATAAAAGTAATCTTTAAATATTAATAATAAATAGGAGTCAGGTTAAAAGATCCATAACCTTATTTATTTGTTGGGTAAGTGGATTAACTGTAGCTTAAAGGTGTTGAAATAAACAAAACAATACCCATAAATGTATTATTAATGCCTGCATAAATCAATAGTCAGTGTAAAAAGGCCTACACTTTCAAGTTACAGTTCCTTTAAATGTTATACTTACTGAATATATGGGATATGCTTAAGTATTACTTTTGAAATAGTATGTTATTGCCTACACTGAGAAAATGAATAGCTTTATCCATCTACATAGTTACCTTAAACAATTGCTCATCACAAAGGTGCATAATTATTGATAGTGTTCATATGAATAAAACTCAATCAGCAGACCAAACCTTCTGTTATAACAACATTCTGAAGCCTAGTCTATATAATTCAGCACAAATCTGGAATTCTGTACATAAATTCATTTTGTTGTAAATAAGAAAAATGTAGGATATCATTTTAATCTTTTCAACATACATAGAGGAATAAACACAGTACTAAAACAGAAAGAAATTAAAAAGTTATACAGGTATTCATTCTTATATAAAGTGAACTGTACCTGAGCATCATGGTTTCTTAGTTTTCTAATTTTGTTGACAGGGTCTTTTTTTTCTGCCAAAACCTTCCTTTCCTTGTCAAGCTTTGCTTCAAGTTCTTTAATCTGAAAAATAATCATAACAATGTATATAATAGATAATAATAGATAAACAGGAAGCTGTTAAATTCTTTTAGGAACCATACCATGAGCAAAGGTTCTATATGTTCATCCTATAGAATTTAAATTTTATCTTAGCTTTCTCTTTGTAACTAGTTTGTAATTATTATTTATTGTTGCAACTAAGACTAAGAACCTCAGATGCATCTTTAATGTAGTATTTCACTCTTATATAAACTGTTAAGTCTATATAGGAATAACATTCCCTAAGAGCTCTAGACTAGACTGCGGATCTACTTTTATCTGGTAGTCCAATGAATGAATAAATCAAACAATTAACACAACTAATAAAAAAAGCATTCAGAAAATGTTTACTTTAGAACAGATAAGGAAAAAGTTGGATCATTTATAATAGTTATGTAAAAAAGTAAGAACAACCTTATTAAATTATGGGATTTTAGAATGACAATCACCCTGTTTTCACCAAGTCCTTTAATTAAGTAATGGTAGCATCAGGTTACAAAAAAAACTCATACTTCTGATTTAATGAGGACTAGATGCTTGTGAATTGTTTCCTATGAATTAAAATTTGTACTTTTTCAAATGACTCTATGAACAGTATGTTACTACAAAAGTCTAAGTTATTGAGCAGTCTGTGACAAACTCCTGTAATTATGCACAATCCTGATTTGTTTCTTCAATTTCTGCCATTGACTATTGAAATTTTGATGTAGTATCTTCAGTCTGGCCAGTTAATTAAAATGACAGAGGAGCTTCTAAAATCTTTAAAGGCACGCTTGTCAATTTTATGATTCCTTTTCTCTGTAGTTTCCTTTCTTCACTCATTTTAAAGCCATGTAATCCAATAGCTAACAATTCTGTAGTTCAATGTTTTGTGTGCATTCATTTCTAATTTTATCTTAAATTGCAATGCTCCCAATTAATCTTGCTTGCAGTTTTCTAGGTTTGATTCCAGTTTTAACTGTAGAACTAAGGGTATTATTCATCAATAACCTTCACATTCTATAGAGTGATTTATGGTAAGAATTAAACTCTTATAAAAAACACTAATTTTTGAACTATTTGTAGATACTTTTTGACAACAGCTTATCACATTGGCACAGATGGATAACTCATCATTTTACTTGTTAGTACACTTCTTACTTGGGAATGCCTTACAGTATTGTATATTGTGGTCGAATAAACATCACAAAGTACAAAATAAAAATTTGGGGACCGTCCCCGTATATTGTCGTCAGACAATAAGAAAATGAAATGATTCAAAGCCTAGTAAAAAAAAAAAAAGTACAATGAACAATGAACTGTTTTCAAAATGGCGGTTATATAGGAAGCAAAACACATGTGACAGGAAACGGTTGGCAATATAGTGATGTGGCAACATGATCCGGAAGTGAGGTGTTTTGTGGGGGCCGGAAGTGACGTCATTGTGGCCATTTTGGAACCCGGAAGTTCCAGTATTATTTTCCTTCTAGTTTTCTGTTGATGAGAGAAAAGAGTTCAGGTAAGTACCACATGACAACCCCTTATCTCGCGATGTTTTACTCATCTTTAGGCTCTTTGACTGCCTCCTAATCGCCCATGTGTGACAATATGCATCGCTTGCAGCCATGTGAAAGGGCCTAGCTTTTTGCAAAACAATTTAATCTTTCACTGGAACTCAAGACGATTGCTGAAATGTGATTTTAAGTTTTCAGAGAGGAAGCTTTTATCTCTTATTTGTGTATATGCTGCGAATGTATGCATATGGACAATAATTTAAAGAGGACTCAGGAAAGGATATGTATATGTCACTGCAGCTTAATTGTTTGTCTCTTCTGTCAACAGTAAGAAAGAATGTGGCCCAGACAATGAGCTCTGAAACCAGTTCCATACTGCCTTTGTGTCTGCCTCTTCCGCTTTGCTACTCATTGAGTCTGCAGAGACCAGACTGATAGCATCAAAAGTGATCAGACTGTGACATTGGCACACTTTTTTGTCCCATAAATTAAAGCTGTAATAATAGCTATAAATACGGTTTGCCCTTAGTGCGGTAACACTTATTGTTCTTAGATCTCCTTTGTTACAATGTGCAAAACAATTATGCAGATTAGCCTCCAAGAGACAGTAAGTGCTTTTTTGAAAAGAGTACCTCTTACTGATGCTTCTTACTTGGAGATACCTGTGCTAACCTGAGAAATACTGGAGACATCATAAGAGGTATAATTGGAAGAAAAGTTCTGCTTGTTCCCTATTCACATAGTGTGAAGCAAATGGTTTGTTAAAAACCATATTCAAGCACATAACTCATAAATTTTGGTCCCAGAGTAACCTGAACCAAAGCTCAATAAATGTTGCAGCTGTGTAATCTGGTTGGCATCATTTTGTAGAAACTAGGGTAAAGGGTGGTTCTAAGTTGGTTCAGACAGAGAGCTGTCCATTGGATAGGCAAAGACAACATAAACAAGTAGTGAAGTTGTCCAAATTGAGAATGCCACCAATACCACCACGAGGGAGATGGAAGATATGACTAGGTGTTTGATCTCACCAGTGGATGCAACCACAAGGAGTTGTGGAGGAAAGGTGGTTGGTTCTTGTTGTAGTCGGAGACTAAATGCTTTTGAACATTTTGTAGCAGTGAGCCAAGACTTTTGGATAGCTTCTTAAAGGTTCTTCTTTAGTAACTCATGAAGAGTTAGCAGGATGTTGTGTGCTATTAACATCAAAATGCTAAATGTTTAAAGAGTATGAGATGGTGGGGTTGCTGTTGTGTGCTGTTTTGTTTCATTATTTATAGTGCATATGTTAAGGTAAATCCAATTGACATGGGTGTAAAATTACTGCAAGCGTGTATCTTACTTTTCCTTTATGCCAATATTTCTATAGGCAGCTGGGGCCTAAAAAGGGTGTCAGTTTTGTAGATCTGAGGGTTAGCATATTATTGAAAACAATTTTCATTGTACAGTACAGTAATTTGGAGCAGAGTGTAAGGAGAATAAGACCTTAATAAGAATAAAATCCTGCCGTGGTTAGCTTCTGTTTTTCCTCAAATACAGACAGCATTTTACATTTTAGGATGCTTTCACCCATGGGTCTAGAGAACATCACTTGACTAATGAACAGATTGAATTGCAAAGATAGTACTGTGTGTTTTGTGAGTTATGCCAGAAGAAATTCTCAATTTACTAAGCATCATTTATCAATTTTGGCTAGTTATCAATACCATAGTAACAAAAGTGGCAACTCTGCAAGGATTCTATGGTTAACATATGGTTTATAATTAAGGAAGACCTTGGAGAATATAGCTGCTGCTATGCTTTTGAATAGGAGGAACCAGTTTTAGTCACATAAGTCATAAACTAGACACCTCTTATTAAATTTCCCATTGGGAAAAGATGCTGGGAAAGACCAAGTACACGTTAGATGAGATTATATGTCTCAGGGATATTGGAAGCACCTGGGCATTTCCCAGAGAAGCCTGTTCTGCCCTTCTCAACTGGCTATGACTGACTCCCTCTAGAACAAACTTAAAAACGAGTCAATGAGGACTAACCTCTTTCAGCTGTGAAATGTGTTTGACTATTAGCCCTGTTTGTATTGTTATTACAACAATGAATTATCACAAAGCACACACTTTTGAACAGCACAGATAAAAATCTATATAATCTAGAAAGTAGGTTCTAAATGATTTTCTATTTATTTATTATATATATTTTATATCTCTTTAATTCAGTAAAATTCCACAATTTTGGATAATATGAAGATTGTAGTTCTGTGAGTAATGTGTGTTGATTATCATACCTCCTTATTGAATCTTGCATGTTTCTTCGCTTCATGCATTATTTTCGTGTCAATATCATCTCCTTTTTCAATCAGAGAGTTTAAAGCTTCTTCAATCTTCTCCTTATGCTTCTCATTTCTGTGGCCCCTCACTCCCTCTAGATTTAATACAATATCCTGTCTCTCTTGCTCAAGTTGTTTAATTAGCTTTCTTAAAAATAAAGAAGAATGAATAAAATATTCAGAGCAAATGTAGTCTTTTTTTATCGCTTGATATAAATTAAAATCATGACAGATGCTGAAAACATATTATTACAAACAGTCTAGGGAGAAAGAATCTGAAATATTTAAAGCATCTCTTTAGTAATTAACATACTTAAAATAGTTAACAGATATACCCCAATCTGCAAAGGAACATTATTAGAATTTAATCTGTGAGTTTTCATTCAGGTAGAGGAAGAATACAAGAAAGAGAGATGCCCAAGAGTGTACTGTGGATAGAATAATTAAGTTGAAGATAAAGGTAAGGTTGTTAAGAAAGTGGTAAGAGCAGCAATGATATTCAGAGCTCAGACATGGACAGTAAAAGGAGCACAGGAGAAGAAGTTTGATGTGGCAGAAATGAGAATGATGAGATGGATATGTGTAGTATAAGACAGAATAAGAAATGAGACAATCAGAGATTTAACAAAAGTGGGAGAGATATCTAAGAAAGTACAGGAAAGTAGGCCAAAGTGACATGGACGTGTGATGAGGAGAGACAATGAATATGTGGGCAAAATAGTGATGGGAATGGAAGTAAAGTGAAAGAGAAAGTGAGGGAGGCCAAAGAAGAGGTGGGTGGATAAAGTAAAGGAAGATTTGAAGGAAAGGGGTATGACTGAGGAGGAGTTGCAAAACCAAGCTGCATGGAGAAGGATGATCAAGAACCTCAAAGCCATACAGAAGTGGGAAAAGATGAAGAGGAAGAAGATCTTTTTTAGTTCTATATTAACAGTGTTCTACAAGCCTCCTTTAAAAATGTTCTTAGTATTAAAAATTTCTAATTGCTCTGTCACTAATAATAAACCAGTTTTTTCTGCAATCTCAACGTACTGTATTGTACAAGGATTGCACACATAATTAAACATAATATAACATTTTCTGATCCAGTCAACCCATTTTAGAAAGACCCTTGGGAGCATGGTAGGAACCAGCTCTGAAAGTGGTGCCCGTCCATTGCTTAGCTTAATCACACCTACATACACCCACATCTCACTCATGCAGAGGCAATTTAAAATCACCAATTAACTTAACACAATATCTATGGGATGTGGGTCGAAAACTCAAAGAACTTGAGGAAAAATCCGTGCAGTAATGAGAAAAATGTGCAGCTTCAAAAGAGAGTGCGACCAGGTGTGGGGTTCCAAGACAGAATACAGTATACGTGTGTGCTAATCATCGCACCACCCAGGATCAGACATGTCTGTTATAAAATGAAATAAAGAAAATATCAAAATACAAAATCATGAAATTTCTAGTGTATGTGTGGGCTAGTCAACTCAAGTTCTCCGTTGCACTTGGCGCTTACAGAAACACTCTTTGGTTAATTTAACAGCTTCAATAAAAGTAATATGCGTCACTTTTCTTTGCAAAACTGTTGCTATGTTGGCTTCCTAGATTCATTCTTATTTATAATTAAGAATGTGTTGTATTACATAGAAAGGATCACTAATCCCCATTTCATAAATGCAGATGAACAGCTTTATTCATGGTAAAGCTGAAAGAAGGTGATGCAGCTGATATGTAAATATTCTACTTTTACAATCTGTGGTCATCAGTCACAGTGGGCAGAGAATTAAATCTGAAGGTCAGCCTGTAAAACAATATTCAAAAGTCCCATATGAGAGTGCTTCTTGTAATCATGTGATGGCCTTGAAAGACAAAGAGAATAAAGCTGCCATTAATTCATGAGAAACAATGATTTACTGGTCTCTTCGGCCCATTTCTTGACTAACTAATCAAGGGAGATGCATAGCACCTGGCAAAAAATTGAATACACATCCAATTATTTGAAAGTCCATTACATTTATACATTCAAGGCTATTTTGGAATTTAAATCCTTCCCTTTCCGTGGTCGCTTCTTATTGTAACAAATATCCAAAAATGAACTGTATTACTTCCATAGTCAAATTCATCAGCAGAGAATTTTTTTTTTTAATTTTTAAATTGAATGTTTAATGGTCAATGGGGCTGAAAATTGGAGCTATGGTTCTCTCATTAGGCTGTATGACCTCTTAATGGCTGGTTCTAATATGACTTAGTGAAAAGTTGAAACCAGTGGTGTGAATGTTTAGGAAGTTCATTATGCACATCGGTATTTTGGCTTATGTTTAATACACTACAGACAAGTTCTCTTGTGTTTCCCAACTCTTAAGTTCAATATTATTAAAAGTTTTGTTTCCTGTTAGCCAATTCAAAATGCAAGTATCAATAATGCATCTGTTCTGAGTTGATGTCCTTGTTTGTTTTCATTGTCCCCAGTCTGCTTATGACCATAATCTGAATCGTGTCTTGAATTGACTAGGACCTGCTATTTGAGTTTTGGCCATTTGGATGATGTCTCCTTGCTCCCACCTGTCTTGTATGTTCAAGTTCCTGGCCTATTTCAGTTAAAGATATTGCTTGGTAAAGATCGGTTTTCCATTTTTAAGCTGACAACAACAGTGCATGATTACTAAGCCAAATGGATCATACGATTATATGTGTTCATCGTGTGCCTCAGTGATGCAAGTTATAGGCCACCACCAGAACTTCTAAAAGTAAATGCCATTAGACTAAACTGAAATGAATTTAGACCAGCCTCACATGCTCACTTATGATTAATTTATTTCTAGCAGTAAAGTGTATTTTTGGTTGTGGGAGGAAACAGAAACAAAGACAAACATGAGAAGGCCATGCCAGATCCCCACAGAAGGAATTTCTGATATGAATTACATTGGGGTAGCACCGTCATACCAACTCAGTGTTTAAGTGTTTTCCTACTTAGGATTTAGATATGTCTGCTGCCAAAGATTGGATCTAGAACTTGCATAGTGCAGATGCTGGTAAACCATTCATCTAATCATTCATTTACTCTACGTGGCCCATTGCTCAAATCATGATGAGAATGGGATGCCAAAACAAAAAGTACAAAAAGAGAAAACATTTCAGAAAGGTAGAATTGAGGAGGCAAAACACCGAAGTAACAGTGATTGATTCATTTTAGTAAAGGTATTTGTATTGCTACAATATTATGAGCTTAACTCATTTCACATTCATTTTTAATGAAAATCATGGACATTTTTACAAAAGATATGCTCAATGTGGAAACCTATATTGATAAAGAAAGAGGTGTGCCATAGATTAGTATATGTTTAAAAAATAAATCTCCAAACTTACTCCTGTTTCCTGATTTTCTCATATGTTTCCCGTTCATATGCTTGTTTATTCCCTTCAAGAAAAGTGCAGCGGCGTTGTAGTGTTGCAACTTCAGACTCACCTGTTTTCAAAGAAAAAGTTGATTGACATAAGTGTTGGCTTCACATTGATAAATAAAATGTTTTATTTTGAACTTCAACAGACCACTTTGTAATAATGTGTACTTTTATTCTGTTAGAGGAAGAAAATTGATTTCTCATTTTGAAGAAGTTTAATGTTTATCTATTTCTTGTTCAAACTAGTAAAGCAGCACTGAAAATATCAATGTGTCTTGTGGTCATAATGTGCAAGTTGAACAGATGAATTTGGATTACAGTAATAGCAATAAAAGTCCAAACACATGCTGTTAGAGTGACTGACAATTCCAAATCGGCCTGCTGAGTGTATGCCTCCCTTGCATTTGACTGCCACCCTATCCGTGGCTAGTTGAGGAGACAGGCTGTACGAAGAACTGTCAGTGGCATTGGCAATATAAGCAGAGACCAAACATGGCTAGTGTCACAGGCCATTGACAAAACAAGGCCTGTGTTGAGAGAGAAATGTTGAAATGAGCCATTGATTGTTGGAGCTATTGAACTTGGAGTCACAGAGTGGTACATGGGGAGAGTCACTAAGGACATGAGTGTTGCATTCAAGCAAACAACCAGTTAAAAATAAAGAAAAAGATCTATGGGTAAAAAATGAACTGGTCTAAATTAGCATTAGTCTTATTAAACTCCAAGTATATGCAGACATTTTACATCTAACATACAGTATAAGTGTACTGTATTTGGGCATTGATATTTTCCATTCTACACATTTAGTTGTGCAATTTTATTGAAATAAAAAGAATTAATTATTTCAACTCTGTCATATCCCTTTTAATCAATTCCTGATGGTTTTGTTTTAGTCAAAATAAAGAAGTGTGCAAAACAAAAGAACTGCTTCAATTGACCTTGTTAGTGCTATTGATGTAAACCCTTCCATTCCATTTGCATCCATTTATCTTGTAAACGTGCTTATCCAGAGCAGAGTCATGGGGATGTTATAGCTCATCCCAGTAAGTAAGGCAGGGACAGTCCCTGGGACATGGTGAACACACACACACACACTCGGGGCCAGTTTAACTTTGCCAACCCACATCTTACAATTGGATGGCATTCAGACATCACTAACTAAAAAACAATTCCAGTTCTTGTATGCAGTTAACATCTCCTTACTTGCACCACACAACTTTCACAAGAAGCTTCTTCAGTTCTCCATCTAAAGTGGAGCTAATTACATCTTGTTCAAATTAAGCCTTACAACAGCACCTAGTAAAATGATAGTGGGAGAAAAAGTACAAAATGATGTTTTCTGGGTATATCTATCTATCTATCTATCTATCTATCTATCTATCTATCTATCTATCTATCTATCTATCTATCTATCTATCTATCTATCTATCTACAGGTATATGTTGTGTTTCATTTGTTACATCCTCTGTTAAACCCCCATGAGATACTTAATTTCCATGGCTTGTTGAAGTACGGGTAATTGTCCAGAGTTATACCCCTGTATCTGTAACATTACAATATCCTGTCTTTTTTCTCACAGATGTTTAACTGGGCTGAGATTGGGTCAACTGGGAAGTCCACATTACAGTATTATGCTGAAGACATTGTTGTGCAATCCACTGGTTTTCAATTTCACTCTTGCATTACCACTGTGGCTGCAGGTTTTTATTTTAGTCAAGCTTGTGTCTAATTGACCTAATTGTTTAAATAGCTGGCCATTCTTTTTTCTTATTCAGCTTTCAATAAAATACTTTAGTATGTTGTTAACATTTAAAATAAATTAAAACAAAATGTATATTTTTGCCATAACTTTAACCACATAACTTTATTTTACCAGTTTAAATTTAATTTCCCTTTATCTTTGCAGTTTGTGCAGGTACAAATGGCACTGACTTCTAAAGGGGGCCGTTACTTCAGTGTCCTGGCTGTTTGTGTACTGATTAGTAATAAAAGGCTTACCTCAAGTTCTTACCTGGAGACTGCTGTGACTGTAGGTGCTCCTTCCACCCAACTTCAGTCCTGCCTTCAATTAGCATGTTATTTTTTAGTTTCAGCGTGTTTTTGTGTTAATCCAAAATTTTTTAAATGGATTTGTTACATTTTTATTGCAATGTAGAAAAAAATTGAGTGTTACACCAAGTTGAATTACTTTGCTTAATCCTGCCTTTTTTATGTTCTATTTATTTACTACTCACCCAAGCAAGTTTTTTTTATTAAAGTAGCTACTTCACTTTAGCTTTCAGTGTCATTTGCACCTGGGTCTGCAGTTTATCAGTCTTATGATTAATGAAGTAACCCAAAAGAAAAAGTAAAAAGAAAGTTAACATTTAAAACTATGGCAAATACATATTTCTGATCACATCTCATTTTTCTCAGTAAATAATAAGAGAAAAAATATCAGGTTGGATCAGGTTGCACTGGTACATTGCGTTGCCGCACCCACCACATGATGAAACAGCTTGGGATCATGGTTGGCAACCCCCAAGGCAGATTCCCAGTCCAGTCTAACCCCCCTTCCCTCCACGGAAATGACCATCTGTCTGCCACAGCCAGGTGTTATGTGGGCATCTCCTTGGCCTGGTCCAGTCGCTCTGGTCCTCAATAATAAGGATCCTGTGAGCCGGTGTGGAAGACGAATGTTCTCTTCGTTCCAATGTACTAATTCATGTCTGAGAAGTAAGCTTTACGAAACCAAGTAACAGCATGCTTTGTTTTAGCAAACAGAAAAATGTTTATGCAAAGGACTCAAGGTCTGAGCATTCCACACATGAGTCTGCCTTATCACGTTTTCCCTTAGCTTACATCTGAACACCATAACAAAAGGAGCCAAGAAATCAAGTTTTACAAGGGACTTTAAAGGGGCTCAAGGTTTGTGTATAATAAATGTGTTGACTGTTGCATTTTATGATGATATTAAATCATGCATTCTAGGGGTATAAAACTGGACCCCACCCAACAGACGGGGTTCAGAAGAGCCCTGACGCTTTCATGTATATTTGATTGTCTGCTTTTCTAAAACTCTTCTCACCGTGACTCTGAAAAATAAAGCTGCTTTATAACCACACCTGCTGTCGGGTCTGAGTTTTCGTCCACACCGGATCACTCTCAGGGAATCATGCCACATAGCTGTAGTGCCGTAACTGATGCTACCTCACAATGCAGGTAATCTGCCTCATTCGGGACTCAGTGAGCAGTGTACCAGTGTACAGACTGGGCATGATATCGAGCAACTTCGGTGGGATCCTGCAGAATCTCAGGATGTTCCACAGTGCAGCTCAATCAACCGAGTCAAACATCTAATGAAAATCAACAAAGGCTGCAAAGAAACACTGCCGATATTCTCATTTATGTTCCAAGAGAACCCTCAGTGCCAAGATGCAGTCAATGGTAGACTTCTTGGGCATAAAACCAGAAAGCTGCAGTTGCTGGTAGGTGAGCAAGTGATCACGGATACTATTGAGAATGACCATAGCAAGGATCTTACCCGGCACCGACAGCAGTGTTATCTCAATGTAGCTGCCACAATCCAAGCAATCACCTATCCCTTTCCAGGTAGGGATGAAAACTCATGTTTTCCACTCAGTTGGTATGATGCCTGTCTCCCAAATAGAAGCAAAGATTGCTTGCAATGCAAGAAGGACAGCCTTACCATCAGCCTGGAGAAGTTCACCCCGGATACCCGGAGAGCCAATGGAGTCAGGCTTGTTGGGGATCAGAACTGATGTGGTGCAGAGACTTTGCCTGCTGCATGGCAGCACTTGCGTCTCAATTTAAGGTGGCCCATCAAGGTAAGCATGTGGAACATCTTGTCTCTCCAGCATGATAATTATCTTCCTCTGCTGTCAGATGAGCTTTATAAACTCTGCATTTTAGTGGCGGTATTGTCAGGTACACAGACCTGGGACCTGGGTCTCTGTAGGTGGGTACACCTTTTATTGTTCTGGTGGCTGTCAAACTCAGAACGTAGCTATTCCTGTGGCGGATCGGCTCCTTCTAATGGTGTCTAATGTCACTGCTTTCAAAAAGAGTATTATGAGACTCAAATTAAGGCACTCTCTGGGTGCCTCTCTGTTGTCTCAGTATATGCTTCAAATGCAGTGAGTGATGTCTTAGCAAGGGAGACATTTTATTCACAGCTTCACCCTGTGGTTGATAGGTACCCACCAGGTAACACTCCTCTGGTCATGGGTGATTTCAGTGCAACCACTGGCACTGACAGGACTGGCTATGAGGATTCTGTTGGTCCCCATGGGCCTGGCGACCATGGTTAAAGTGGCTTCATATTCCTTAGGTCAGGGGCTGTGGATCGCTCTATCCTAGTGACCCACAACCTGCTTACAAAGGAATCGAAGCATTACGCACATCTGAATCTGTTCCTTGTAGAATCTCAGACAGGGCAGGTGATATAATCATCCTTACAGATGACGCTGCAATTTTGACCTGCTGGGCTGGCTACTTTACTGTTTAAAGGTGATCCTCCAGCTAGGACATTGGACATCTCTGGGTCCACAATTCTTGATGCTGATCCTTCAATTAACTGTGAGCCACCCAATCATCAATCAGATGGTGAACCAGCTGAAGGTGTGGAAGGCTGCAGGGATCTGTGGTATATGGGATGAACTTCTCCAGAAAAATGTCTCTCTAATTAAATCATAAGATGAAACAGAATTATTCCAGACCCATTGATTTGTGCAATTGGTTGGAATGAAATTTTGCAGCAACAGTGATGCCCCAAGATTGACTTTGAGAATTACTGCCATCGGATAATATACTGATACCCAACAATATTCAGATATTCAGAGGAATGTAAACACTACGCAAGTCAATGGGCCCATTCCAGACAAGGGTGTTGCTAAAGAAACATTTAATTTTCATGATATTCTGGTCCTCCATTCAACCTGAATCTATAGGAACTAAGATTCCTCATATCCTAATATCAGGTGACTTAATTCCAATCCTCATCTTACTCCTCTCCTCATACTCGACTTACCTCAGTTAATTGTAAACACACTTTCTTATTTTTCATAAACAAACGTGGAGTTCAACTAGGCTGTTAGCTGCCATGCTCTAAAAGAGAATGGCTGAAGAAGAACAAATGTGGTATTTTGGATTGTTTAAATACATTACATGGCATTAATTATAGAATTACTTAGAAAAAGCTTAGATAAAGGTATACATTCTGTACTTCACATGTTTTCATCTTCTACTAGCACTGTTGAGTATACAAAAAAAACTACAACTGCACACACTTCTCTGAGAACCAAGAGAGTCTGACAACTTTTACATCGAAGGACTTTGAAGATGAGTAAGTTTCTTACACATAAATTTAAATAATCATTATATTTACCAAAATATGTAGCCTTTATTTTTTAATATATTTTTGAAATAATATGATAATCAATGTGAAAATTCTGCAGAAATGTAGAAAATGGCATATGGCTAGATACAAAAGTATCCCAGATCTGATTTATATGATTCAAAGAATGGTGTATTTCCATCATTCCCAAGCAGAAAGCTCATAAAATGAAAATCTGCTCCTTTGGCCTTAAAATTTTCATAATGCAATCTACTTGGAGTTACCTACTGAAAGAAAAACAATGATTAATTGAGGATTCTTCATCTCTGCTTAGAAGCAGTCATTTCAGTGTTATGTTTTGGGATTTCAGGGGTGATTTATTGAATTAGCCTTCCTCATCATTCCTTTGTGTTATTTTTACTTGCATCTACTTACTGTACATTCCTGTTTTATATTTATGTTTCTCAGACTCTCTGATATTGCAATGATTTATATGCATGTAGGTGCTTCCTGGAGGCAGGGATGGGTTTTCTTTGAATTTCAATTTTTTTTTTAATTCTATTCAATTACATTTGAAAATAAAACCAAGAATCAATGCCAGTCACATGACATACAGTCATATTCACTCGACTGTTTCAACGTAGATTTGGGAATTAATGTCCAACACACTTGTTTTTGAAGTGAGAGACAACAGAATGATTCAGAGAAGAAGCATTTATAATGAAGATTAAACTTATAGTGAGAAAAAGGGAAATTCCATAATCAAGTATGATGCTATTGTTATCTCCAGCCATGCCCCTCTGATCATGGAGCTCAAATCACTGTGCCCCATGTATTATTGTGATATTTCCCTCTACTTACCCTTTACCTGTTTCCTTCAGGCATAAGTGTACTCATCAGGTTCTTTACCAGGTTGGTCTACTGTCTCACCTTAAGATTAACACACACAAACATAGATATACAAATACACACAGACCCTAACCACAAAAGTACCGTATGAAAGCCGTATATACATGCACGTTATTTCCTAGCACTTTAACCCACACAAGTACCGTATGAATAGCACATGCACAGTTCACATTTCCTTGTACTCCAATGATTCACTTATCATACGCATGAACAACATATAATGTATTTGATATATCTCAGAACTATAATATTACTTTTGGTCTCCAAGAATATATTCAAACATACTGTGACGATGCAGGTTCGGCTCCACACTCCCATCAACTGTTTGGGAGCCCTTGAACCCAACACCGTCGATAATGTCACCGAGTGAGCTAAACATTGAGACAACATTTGAGCAAGGGGATGGTTCAAAAAAAGTGCATAGTGCTTTTATTAAAAACAGTCCATCAAAAACAAAGTGTTCATAAAGTGCAGTGATTCAATGTCCAAATAAATAATCCAATAAAAGAAAAACGTGGAGGTAAAAACACTACAAAAAAACAATTCTTTAAAACGAGGTTAAAATGATCATCAGGAAACAGTCTATAAAAACAACAAGCCCAGTGCTTCTTTTATAATGTGTTTAGCGTTGGAATCTCCCGGTTGGGCTTTGCAACAGGTGAGACGCTCTCAATGCAGCCGACCTTCTTAGTGCCTACTTCTACTGTTCGGATTGCCTCACCGATCCTTGGCTCCGGTCGTCTCCTCTGGACAACGACTTGGGAATTCCCCGCGACCAAGGCTCTCATGCAGGGAACACCACGTCTCAAGTCCCTTCTGCGGAGAGTCCTACGCCTTCCGGTCACTCCCGCCCTTCATAAAAACAAATCCATGGGAGCGACCACAACCACTACTTCTCCCAGGTGTTGGCCAAACACCCAGGCTGCCTTCAACTGCCTGCGAGCGTTCACACGCTTGCTCGCTCATTCGCCCGCTTCCTGCTGCACCGATTTGCTCTCTCTCTCTCTCTCTCCTTACTGCTTTCTGCTGCAACCTCCGTTTCCTTCTCTTTCCTTTTTTTTGTTGTTCTTTTTTTGATCTTCTCTATCTGACTCATGCTTCTTTTTATATAGCGAGGGGCCATAGCAGCTGCAGCATATTAGCCACGGGAACAATCACGGATGTGGGCAGTTCCTCACCTGTGCACTCGGTGAGAAACGCCCACACCGCAGATCGCCACGTGGCTTGCTACAACCACTACACCCCCTCACAAAACCGCGAGTGTGGTGATTATCTATTTAAAAACTGGCCTTTGCTAAGAGAGCTGTGGACCCATAACACCACATACAAAGGCTCAACATCAATGGCTATAGACCATTTATCAACCAATGAATGTCTCTTTGTCCTCAGCTTGATACACCTTGCAGCTCGGATCAAATGGCATTTCCTTACTGCTCCAGGTGCTCAAAAACATTTACTTTATTACTTCAATAACTCTAGATATGAAGGCAAAGTATAGAAAGTTTAAAACAACTTGGTATTTATTAACACTAGAATTACCAAAGCTTACAAAGAAACTCGTAAATTCCGCCCACCTTAAATCCCTTTGCACTTTTCGGTCAGTGTCTTTTGTCTTGTAAATGTGCTGATCAAGACAAGCAGCAAGTAGCCTACTATTCCATCCCCCCACTGCCACAAAATGGCACCAAAGTTCTTCCTGTTCCAGCCTTCATTATCTGGGAGTTTTAGAATGGAAATAATAGATTGTTATTTGAAACACATGCATTTCAAGCGTGTTCCGTTTCTACAATGATCTGTGTAAACACATTGTTAAAACAGAAACGTTTTCGTTTCGTTCGATCCTGATGCCTCGTATATTTACCATTTTGAGCAGTGAGATGCTCTTATTGTTAATATTATACAATAAACACACACATTTGATTTGCTTCTGTAACAGCCGCTGTAAATGCATAGTACTTGTAAACGTTACCGTTTTTTTTTCACTTTTATTCTCTCAGTCATGATCACGATACATACTGCCTCCGGCAGAAAATTGGGAATAACTGTGGATGTGAATGGTGTTTTGAGACAATCATACTGGAAATTCTCTGATCTGGATGGATAAAAGCTGACACACAAATGCTGGCGAATCTGCCTTATTCGTATCTCATTGTCATTTGATTTTTTTTATTCAGTTTTATTGAGTGTTCCTGCTTATGCTGAATTAGTATGTGCCTTATGGTCCATTTTGTCAAAGCTACACTGACAGAAAAACAGAGACATAGGTACACTGTATATGACATTTGGAATTATTCATTTTATGACCTGTATAGTACATTTCAGAAAACATTGTGGCATGGATGCAACATTATTCATATTATTCATATTCATTCGCGTACCTTCATGCTCTTGTAATCAGTTACCGCGTTTTTTTTTTCCCTGATCCTACTCAGTCTGCACAGGACTCCAGGACATGCAGAGAAAAAAATGTTCCTCTGCAAGGTGAGCCATGGATGCTCTTCTTTTCTCAGTGGACCCCATACATGCCTTGCACAGTACATGTGCGTTGATCGCCGCCAGGTCAAGCTTGTTATAGCACAAGCAACCGGCCACCTGTGTGCTCGTACTCGCACTGAATAAGCTCACGCCTTCTGGTGCCTGCTGTCAGCAGAGCACCGGGGACAAAAAAAGAAAGAGACAAATATATGTGACATTTTGAAGAAATTATTGTATGACATAAATAGTACCAATCAAAAAAAAACATCATCGCCCTAATGCAATATTATTTGAAAACGAACAGATCGGGTATAAATTTATGTTACTTGTAAAAGTTAGCTTTTTTCACTTTTATTCTCTCAGTCACGTTCACGCTCTCCCTCCATTCCTGATCTAACCTAAACTAACAGTGCCAGCATAACTTTACACCCAATCTGACAGTGTAGAGGAACAGAGGAGCAGAGGAACTGGATAAACCTTTGACACTCTCAGAATTTCTACACGCTATTAATTCACTTCAGAGTGGAAAAGAAGCAGGCCCTCAAAGCTACCCTGCTAAATTTTAAAAAGAATTTTCAATCAAGTTAGCTCCCTTATTATTAGCAACATTTACAGAAGCAAGAAAAAAAATACTACCTCAGTCTATTCGCCAAACATTAATTACTGTATTTTCTAAGAAAAATGTGCATCATACACACCAGCCTTACTGCTGAATAACGATGTTAAAATAATCTCCAAAGTTCTAGCTAGAAGGATTGAGAAAGTACTTCCTTCAGTAATATCACAAGCCCAAATCAGATTTTTTAAAGGCAGACACTAAACTTACAATCTTCGATGCCTGTTTATTGTAATATATTCAGCCATAAAGTCTAACACCCCAGAGATCTTGTTATCTTTAGATACAGAAAAAGCATTTGATATGGTTGAATGGGACTACCTATTCACCACATTTGACAAATTGGGGTTTGGTCCAAACATATGTACATGAATCAAACTACTGTATACCAGTCCAGAAGCTTCATTTTGTATTAACAACATTATTTCAGACTACTAGAATGTTGTGCTAGACAAGGATGCCCCCTATCACCAATGTACTTTGCAATCGCCATTAAGCTATTAGCTGTTCACTTTTGAAATGCATCTGAGATAAAGGGGATTATCAGAGAAGGACCTGAACAGAAAATATAACTATATGCAGATGATATGGTACTGTATATACCAGACACACAAAATTCCATGCCAGCAATCCTAACATCACTAGCAGAATTTCAAAAGATATCTGAACATCAAATCTACACCTTTCTTGATCAACCTGGTTCATATGTCAGAGCACTATTTTTGGATTTTTCTTCAGCATTCAATACCATACTGCCTCATATACTGATTGGGAAATTGAATAATATGAATGTAAACCCATTTATTACACTATGGATTCAGAACTTTCTTTTAAACCGTTCACAGACAGTCAAAGTTCAGGACACTTTTTCAAAAGTCATTCATTCAAACAAAGGAAGTCCGCAGGGGTGTGTCTTATCACCATTACTGTTTACTCTGTACACAAGTGACTTGAGACAGAACAATGACCACTGCTCCATTATCAAGTATGCGGATGACACCATGCTCATAGGATGTATATCTGGGGAGGATGAAAGCCACTATCTAAATCAAGTGGACTAGATGGTAACCTGGTGCAATAAAAACTCTCTCACTCTGAATTTAAAAAGACCAAAGAAATGATATTTGATTTTAAGAGACAGAAATCTGTATGTTCACCTATTGTAGTTCTGGGAGAGGAGGTAGAAATAGTGACTGAATATAAATACTTAGGAACTTACCTAGATAACAATCTTAACTGGAATACAAATACAAAAAAAATATTATCTAAATGCAACCGCCGCTTATTTCTCCTCCATAAACTCAAACTATTTAAAGTAGACAAGGACTTCATGTTGTCCTTTTATCGCAGTATGATCCAGTCTGTGATCACTTTCAGTTTTATTGCCTGGTTTAATAGTCTGACAGACCAAAACTCAAAAAAGCTCCAGCAGATTACGAAGTATGCAGCTCACGTTATTGGGGCTGATGTAGATGATTTGACTAGTGTGTGTCAGGGGGCAATGTTAAAGAAACTGGAAATCATCTCAACTGATGACAGTCATCCATTACATGTAGAACTAAAGTTCAGTAAATCAGGAAGGATAGTCGCTTTGAAAACCCACACAAATTGCTCCACAAACTCCTTTCTTTCTAGTGCCATACAACTTTTCAATAAGAAATATCGGAGATAATGATTAAGGTTTTTGATATATATCCTGTAACCTTTTTTTTTTTTTTTGTAAATATGTATTATCTAGCTGCTTACCTTAACTTGTCTTGTTTCTGTTTGTCTGTTTTATCTCATTCTGTCTGTTATTAGATGCAACTGAGAAGACAAATTTCATGTTGTCTTGTGTTAACATGACTAAAAAAAGAAACCTTAAACCTTAAACTCAAAATGAATTTGAATAAAAATGTGCTTTTTCCTGTAAACGCTCAAGCACACAATATTAGATTGGACACCTTCTCATTTATCATAACAGATCAGTTTAAATACTGTGACGGACAGCCGGGTCCCATGCCCGGTCGGGAAGCCCCTGCTACATATTTTTTAAAAATTTTTTTTTTTTTTTAAAAACAAACTTTATTGACAAAAACATCAAATATACAACTTACACATTATTATAAATATATTTACATGTTCATTTTTTTTTGAAAAACACAATTGAACCAACAAAAACCCCTAAAAAACAAACCGCAGTTCCTCATTATCACAGTCACACAGCACACTATTCACACACCATATTGTTTTAAACTTGTCCATATTCTTTGTGGATTTGTAAAAATTAAAATCGGATCTTGTAAACCATTCCCTTCAATTTTGTGCTTTCTCGTTTTCCAAATAGCTAATTTAATTTGCCCCATAATAAAGTTTGCTAAATTCACATTATCTATGTTTCGTTTAGTTTTTTTAAAACCCCTGCTACATATGTTCCGGGGGAGCCATCATGGACAGCTCATTACCTCCCCCGGGATGCTAGGTATCAGCCTCCCTGGCCAATGTTCATTTCCCACTCTCCCACGTGGCTCCCTGGGACATGGAGTCCTCTACAGCCTGGTTGGAAGAGGGGGTGGCCGCTAGGGGGCGCTGCCACGACTCAAGAGCCTGGCTGGACGAATCTTCAGCCGCAGCCCGGGTGGGGTATAAAACGAGCCAGCCTCCACCACTGGGTAGCCAGAATCGGGAGGAAGAGGACGAGGTTGTCTGGGAGGAGTGGTGGTACCAGAGAGGGAAGAGTATTGCTTGTGCTTTGGGACTGTGTTTGGGCTGTGTGGCACGGGGAAGACGTGTCACACAGCTGAAGAAAAATAAAAGCCTGTGTGTTTTTGTACACGTGCCTCTGCGTGGTCTGTGCCGGGTCGAGCGCTATATAGCGCCTTTTACAATACTTAGGGGTAAACATCACAAGTAAATATAAAACTCTTGTTCAACAAAATTTTGTGGTCTGCATGGAAAAACTTAAAAAAGATGTGCATAGAAGAATCAACAGGGAGAATCAACACTGTCAAGATGAATATCCTTCCCAAGCTTCTTTTTCTATTTCAAATCATCCCCATATACATTAACAAATAATTTTTTAAGAAATCAGATTCAATCAAAACCTCATTTATACGGAATTTGAAACATTCACATATCAAAAGGTGGACTAGCACTACCCCACTTTCAATTTTATTCCTGGGAGGCAAATATAGAAGCCTTCGCAAGCAGTACTTCTTTATACAATATTCCTTACTTTGTACCCCAGTAAATACAAGTTATGATCAATATTCTAACAACCCAATTGTCCTTCATTCACTCAGAATATAGATCCAATGAAGGAAGCTTTTATCTGTTGCACTTACAGTATACACAATAACCACCTTTTTCCACCCTCTTAAACCTAGAAAATTTTTAATGTTTGTAAAACATGGGTTTGGAAATGGGATTAAATCATTTAGAGAATTGTATATAGATAATGTCTTTGCATCCTACGAACAATTACACTTCAAATTTAACTTCCCATCAATACAATTTTTCCACTACTTTCAAATGATATATTTTGCTAAACAGAATCTGCCCAATTTTCCTCACCTCCCAACAATTTCTATTCCAGAAGAAATATTGATTAGTCTTTGTCACAGACAGCTGGGACGCCTAAAAGGACTGGAAGGTGGCATAAAAAGCTTCCGGGTCATGAGGAGGCAACCGTCCTGGACAAAAAGAGGACCACAGGAAAGGGACAAAGAGGTTCTGGCCTGTTGTGACCCATGGCCACCGCCAGGGGGCGACTTAAGCTTCGAGGGACCTGGAAACAGTTACTTCCGCCACACTCGGCAAGATGGCGGAGGAACCTGCCAGGGATGCCAGGAGTGCGTCCGGTGCAAAGGGCAGCACTTCCACCATACCAGGAAGTGCTGCCGGAAGTTCGTCATTGGACACCTGGAGCACATGTGTACTGGGACTGTGTTTATTATGATTAATAAACGTGTGAACTTTATAAAGATGTGGTTTCCGACTGGTGGTATCCAGGCAAGTCTCACACCTTGAAGACTCAGACAGCATTTCTATAATTTATAAAAACTTTTTAAAATCCCTTGCTTTCAAAGATCCCAAAGTACAGTGGGAAAGGATCTCTAACTCAACTTTTCCGAAAAGGAGTAGAAGGCATGCATGCACAGAATCCACTCAAACTCCATATGCGCAAAGAATACAATTATTCAACTTAAAAAGATTTTTTTCAAGCACAACTATCTCATATAAAATTGTCCAAAATGTTTCCAGGGAAAGATCCAACCAGCAAACTTTGTAATCAAGCTCCTGCCTCACTAGGCCACATGCTTTGGGTTCTGGACCAAAATCTTTAAATGCCTTTCAGACAGCCTTGGTGTCCCAATCCCTCCTAACCCACTAACAGCTGTGTTTTGTGTTCTTCCAGATGGGCTTAAAGTGGAGAAGGACAAACAAACTGTAATTGCTTTTACTTCACTATTAGCACATAGACTTATCTTGCTCAACTGGAAGAATCCTAGCCCACCTCTTTTAAGCCAGTGGGTAACAGACATTCTATACTATTTGAAATTGTAAAAAATCTAATTCTCACTTAGAGGAACTGTTCAAATTTAAAACCTGGCAGGATCTAATCAATACATTTTAGAATGAGCATTTATATTGGGGAGAAGGATTCTCTTCCCTTTTTTCTACTTTTAAAGTTTTTCTCTGGTTGTTGGCCTTCCTCTCTTTTTCTTGGGTAGTTTTGTTTAGCTTGACTCGATTGTATAGAATGTTACTTGCTTTTAATACAATCAATAAAAAAATGAAATAAAACAAAATTGTGTTAAAGGGTTGCACAAAATGATATTCCTTCACCTATTGTTTCACTTTGTTGATGTGTATTTGGAATAATTAGCATCCACCTTTGATTAACTCTTTGAGGGCTGAATATTTTTTGCAAAAAACATACTTTTCTGAAAAGCAGTGGCGTCACACAGACATCAACATAAAACGTTTGTTGCTGCATGCTGTGGCTGCCAGTTTGCCAAGAAAGTGCGGCAGGCTTGCTGCCAGGCTGTCTTTGCGTGGCTGGGGCAGCAGCAGCTGTCACTGTTGCAGTACATTGCAATCTGGGTTCTACCTCTTGTCATCGTTAAGTGGCAGTCATCCAGGCGAACAGTGCCATAGGTGTGTCAGCTACTTGAGCCAGATCAGCACCACGAAAAGCTGGGGACCAATCAGCTGAAGCCAGAACCTCACAATCGTCTTCGATCGCTTGTATCAAAATCAGAGTCTGACAGGCAAAACGTCATCCCTGGAGTGTTCTACTTTACTAACCCACTTGGATCTCTCGCCAGGTGTCAGGGCCAATTTTGCAGTTATTTGTGCCTTGCTACTCATGGGAGTGCAGGAAATCTCAGGTTAATACCAACAAAGCTAACTTTCTTTCTAGCAACAAGACTCCAACTAAAACATAACGGCTGGTTTTCTCACAGTTGACAGTCGATTACCATCGCCAACTCCTCCTTTTGACAAAAGTTGACATCAGCCCTGAAAGAGTTCAAGGACAATAATTTGTGTATCCATGTGTCCAACTGGTTGCTGTGTCTCTGTCATTCCAGAATATGGTACATCTCAAACATTATAGTAATAAAATACATCACACGTGTCATTCCAACAGATGGTGCATCACAAACATTAACACTGCATTTACAAATCCCATACCAGATGGCATATAACAGAAACATATGCATTGCATTTGTCATTCCAAAAGATGACTCATTACAAACATTTGTAGTAATGCATTTTTTACTACAAATGTTTATGATGTGTAATCTTTTGGAATAAAAAAATGTAATGCATGTTTTGCTACTTGCATTGCAAAATATATTCCAAAAGATGGTTCACTGCAAATGTTAATCTGGAGGTCTGTATTGATTATTTAGATTTTTAGCCAGTCTTATATTATTTTATAATAATGTTCTATTAAATGTCTTTAGATAATGAGTTTCAATTGAATATTTAAATGAAAGAAACAGCTTTTTGACAGTAAGTATATATACTAAGTGAAATGTGTAAAACGAGGCAATTTTAAATTCAGAGTCTTTTTTTTTTTTTTATTTTATTAATTTTATTACAATCCATACAAAGCAATCAAGATTTTACAAAAAGAAAAATTGAGTTAAGAACAGATCGATCCCCACCCCTGATTAAATTCAGAGTCTTTAGGAATTTGTGCCATGGGTTTGGAGGTGCTGCATAAGAGTACGAGATTACGCTGCCAGATACAACATGAGTTTTACCTCTCACCCCCACTTGATGTGGAGCTTCCATTTCTGATGTTACTTGTATTAATGAATGAGAAATTGCCACTTTGATACTCTATCTGTGACATCAGCAGCAAAAGAAAATTAAAAGGGAGACATGATTGAAGTGTTTAAAATTATGAAGGGATTAAGTACAGTGGATTGAGACTGCAAACTTCAAAATCAGTTAATCAAGAGCAAGGGGACATAGATGGAAAGTTGAAAGGGGTAAATGTCACAGAAACATTAAGAAAGTTTTATTTACACAGTACCATAGACAAGTGGAATAAACTACCAAGTAGTGTCGTAGACTGTAGGACTTTAGAGACTTTCAAACCTGAACTTGATGTTATTTTATAAGAATTAAATGAATAGGACTGGCAAGTTTGTTGGGCCAAATGGCCTGTTCTTGTCTAGATTGTTCTAATGCTCTAATCAGACAAATGGATTTAGTTATATGAGCTCTGAAGTTCAGTAACAAGTACAGGTAAAATGTATGAGCTTCTAAAAGGAGGACAGATTTTAGAAGCATGAGCACCCTGTTCCATCTCCAGGAAGAAAGCCTGGCAGATAAGGGATAGATTTTAGCATTGTGAGCCTCAATAAATGGGGACAGATACTAAGCTTGAAAGTTGTGTAAAGTCAAATGATGAGCTGGCCAGGTAGAGAGTGGACAAGATGGTGACCTGAAGAGAGAAGACCCGATAGAGAGCAAATGAGAAGGAGTTGACCAGAGATGAAGGAAAAAGAACCAAGAATTCTTGTAACTAAGACTGAGGCCGCTTGGGATCAATACACACTTACTGAATGTGTTGCTGATCATCGACAGCTTTCACAACTATAGAAACACCCAGGTTTTATGGTCTGGAATGCCACAGCTTCATTTACTGTTGTTTATGGCACAAGCTATAATATTTAACAATTAAAACGTATTCATCTTATTTCCTCCTTGCACATTTTGTTTTGTTTGAGAATAAAAGAACCTCAGTTCTTTTCTCAGCTACATCAGCTACATCAGTCAGGGTGAGGCAGAGAGAGCTTACAAAAGAGAAGCTACAGTAACATTCACATCTGGATGATGTCTTAAGGTGGTGGACTATAGCCCTGTGTGCAAATGTACTGCATCTGTGAGCTGTATCCCTAAAAATTAGTCCAGAAGGAAACAATCTGTTTATTAGATTAAAGGGGATTTATGTTTTAAGGAATGGTGTCCCTAAAAAGGCTTTCCCTCAATAAAACAGCAGTGCACAAGGAACATGTATAAGAAACTCCACAAAATATATGAAGTGAATAATACAAGTGTGACTGTCACTCTTTCTTCTTGCAAGTGATTTCATTTTCATAACTGTGGATGCAAGAAAGGAGCCATGCCTAAATGGGATTCCCATCACTTCCAACAGGTAAAGCAGTTTAGAAAGATCTATGAAACTGTCAACAGAACTTTGGACTGTGGGGAAAAAAAGAAGGGATGCTTAGAA
Organism: Polypterus senegalus; assembly: GCF_016835505.1. Classification (NCBI taxonomy): domain Eukaryota; kingdom Metazoa; phylum Chordata; class Cladistia; order Polypteriformes; family Polypteridae; genus Polypterus; species Polypterus senegalus. The sequence continues at coordinate 239,668,065 of NC_053154.1, forward strand.
ACCAGGAATCAAATGTGGGTCCAGTTCTTTAAGGTCAACCTTTTGCAACATCATGACACTGTATATTATAAAGTAATATTTAAATGCAATTTGAACATTTCAGTTTCAACTCCATACTTATTTATATAATGTATAATATTATTTAGCAATGCCACTGTTTGATAAATTATATTTTATTAATAAATGGATACTTTTTGCTAAATTCAAATACTAAATTATCTCTATAAATGATATTCTGCTTGCAGAAAAAAATCAATATCCACTCATTCATAATGTATCAAAGTCTGAAACAAACTCAGTGGTCACAAGAAATTCAATATTTTTCTGCTTTCCTTATTCCACTTTTGATGAACTATGAAAGTGAAAAAAATAACTCTTTGCTACAGTAAATTTATTATAAGAAAATAATTCTAAACTGATTGTATTTATATTAATTTGCAGTGCACTAACTTATTTCAAATCATAAACTTAATGCTAGTGGCAACTGATTTATTACAAGCAAATTCCATTCAACGGCAATAAAACAGCACAGTGGTAACTGCTGCTGCCTCAGAAATCCTCCAACTTTGGTTTAAATTCCTTGTCCAGTTTTCGTCCATGTAACGTTTCCTAGTCCAGTGTGGGTTTTCCTACCTCATCTATTCTGGTTAGGGTATCTGTTGATTCCAAGTTGTCCCTATACAGGGGAGTGATGAACGGGCCCTGCAATGGAGTGACTTCCTGTCCGGAACTGATCCCTATCTTATGCCTGGACCAGATTCTGTTGACACTCATTTAGAGTAGGCTAAATGAAATGATTAAACACTTGATCATCACTTTCTCTCTCTATTTTCCTTTTGCTCACACAGTTAAGCTGGTGACACATTCCATGACTTTTAGTCAGAGTGGCAATTGAACTTGACTACTGCAGTTGCTGATGTCATCACCTGAGGATGTCAAATAACATGACTAGAAATCACTGAGCGTGACAGATTCTGCAACTCCATGACAAATTTACAGCACATTTTAACATTTTCAAAATATCGCAAGTTCCCTCCTTTTTATGACAGTGCTGTACGAATGCTTTTCAGGTACTTTTTTCCATTCTGTTTTTGGTACATAAAACATGAGATATCAAAAGACAAGTCCATCTTCTGTTTGTGCGGTCCAAAACACCTTGCTTTATTGCTGGTAGCTGCATTATATGCCTTGCAATTTCAACTGAACACACATTGGCTTGTAAACAAACAGCCTGTCCCTGTGTTTTAAGAACAAGTGAAAGATAGATAGATAGATAGATAGATAGATAGATAGATAGATAGATAGATAGATAGATAGATAGATAGATAGATAGATAGATAGATAAGGCACTATGTGATAGATAGATAGATAGAGTAGATAAGGCACTATGTAATAGATAGATAGATAGATAGATAGATAGATAGATAGATAGATAGATAGATAGATAGATAGTGAGCGATCAGGATGCTTCCTCACTGCTTTGAGCTGCTCCAATTACAAAGAAAGCGTGATTTTAGGGACATTGCACTTTTAAAAGAGCTGGATCAGCTGCAGTCCCATATCTCACAGTAACAGACACCTTTAAAGCTGATTAACTCACTATGTAATCTTACTGAGCACTGAGTCAAGTCAAGTCAAGTTGTGTAGCATGCACTGGTAGAGTCACACCCTCCGGAAATGACCCTCTGTCTGCCGCAGCCAGGTGTTACGTGGACGACCCCACTGCCTAGTCCAGCCACTCGGGTCCCCAACAATGAGGATCTTACGAGCCAGATCACCTTCGGGGTAACGCGCCACCTATCCGTAGTGGCGTAACTGACGCTCCCTCATAATGTAAGTAATGTGCCTCATTCGGGACTCCATGAGCAACCATTCATTCAACACAAAGTCAAACCAATGGTACCCAAGCATCTTCCGGAGAAACACAGTACCAAAGGAGTCCAGTCTTCATCTCAGGTCACTGGATAGCGTCCATGTCTTACAACCATACTGAGCACTGAACAAGAGCAAAAATAAAATCTTATTTCTCATGTGCTTGAAAAAATATCCTGAAATTCAACAGAATAAAGGTCCCAGATAGCTCATTTCCTCACTTTAATATTAATGCAGATGACAGGTACAATTCTTGTTAAAATTTGAAATGTATTAGGGATGAGAAAATAAACATTGAAAGCAGTGAATTAATTAAGTCCATCCATTCATTTTCAAACTTTAATATTTATTTTGGAGACACGTGGCACATGATACAGTGGGGGAAATAAGTATTTTAAACTACCATAAAAAGTAGAGACTGTTCATTTTTTTCTAAGTGAGGAAACTTACAAATTCAGCAGGGGATCAAATACTTATTTCCCTCACTGTATATATTTCATAAAAAAAAAAAAATTACTTGTATTTAAATATAGCTGCAAGATATTAAAAAGCTGACAAAAATGTTGTTGCCCTGCCTCCTACCTTGATATTGAAGTGAGGAGCTGAGATATTTTATCTGGAATATTTTAAACATTGAATTTCAGGCTGAACTGAAGTGGCTGTGTCCATTTTCTGTTGCTTACTGTTACCCTCCTCAAAAACCTCCTGTGAGTGTTTAAAAGTTTCCCGTGCACATGAGACATTAATTTTTTTTTTTTTGCTCAATCTGTTCACTACCCAAATGACTGTTTTGTATCGTAAATCATTATGAATTCTTTTAATGGGTGACACCTTAGCACCACACTGAAGAGTGTGAGGATTTTTACAGTGACTGGTGTGCTAGTCTTGCCACCATCCCTCCACGCCCCGAGTTCTCCCTGCAAGTTGAATGACCTGCTTGCAGGGCTGGATGCAGATTAATGTCACACCAAGGATGGAGCAATTGCAAGTTAAGGGCCTTTCTCAGGGGCCATATGGAGTAGAATACCTTCTAGTGTTTATGAGATTTGATACCGGCAACCTTTCAATTGCCAGCGCAGATCCTTAGCCTCAAAGCCACCACTCTGCACCACAAGGTATGAACAAATGCTGGATGGTGTGCCTGTCTATCATAAGGCAGCAAGGTTGAATTCCATCCATCCATCCATCCATCCACCCATTCATTTTTCCACTCAGCTTACTTTTGATTTGCTAGAATTGCTCCAGTATGCTGGAATTAACCCTGGACAGGGCGCCCTCATACCACACACCAACGTTGTTCACAGAGGGCTATTTGGAGGTACCAATTAACCCAATCTGCATGTCCTTGGAGTACCCAGAAGAAAATCCACATAGACACACTGGCAGATTCTACAAAGAACAACTTTCTCAAAAATTAACAAAATTTTTTTAGATAATATTTTAAATGTTTTTATACAAAGTACATACTAAAAAGAAATACTACATTTAGAGTAACTGACAGCTAGCAAGATGACATTTACCCTCTCTTTTTGTGAAAGCCTGTCCGCTAAAAATTGTAAACTCAAGTTAAGTATCAGTTTACCTTCATTTTCGCTTTCAGCTTCAGCGCTGTTCTGTGTGTTAACATTCGCAGTGTTTCCTGCTAATCCTTAGAGAAAAACAAAAAGATGACAAAAAAGACACATTACAATCTCCTGTAAAGACAAGTGTTTTATTCTTTTTTACTGAAACAAACAGGAGTGAATCACATACTTACAAAACGTCAAAAATAAAGTATGACAGCAAGATGGAAATAAGTTAGATTTGACATTTTACCTGCAGTTCTTACAGATGGCAAGATTTGTTAAGGGATTTTAATGACTGAAACATATTTCCTCACCATACTGTAATTTTTGGAAGTTATAACTAGTATTAATTATGTGTCTTTTGCTGTGTTAAACACCAGTGTATAATATTCCTTCCATTCATTTTGTGAAAAAATGAGTTTAGAGAGTGTACAGTTTCAGAGAGTCCTGATTTCAATTGGCCTGAAAGGCAGGAGCCATGCCAGTCCATCACAGGGCTCATTAAAACATATACACTGATCATTTACAGTTGCTAAGTTAGCTTAAAATGAACACCTTTGAAATGTGGAAGGATAGAGCGTGGACTATATTATTTTTTTTATTGTTGGTTTTCCCACTTAACTACCTAAGTTGTTCTTAAATCAATCAATCAATCAATCAATCAACATTTATTTATATAGCACATGTTCATACAAAAAAATGTAGCTCAAAGTGCTTTACAAAATGAATAGAAAAATAGAAGACACAATAAAAAATAAACATAAGTCAACATTAATTAACATAGAATAAGAGTAAGGTCCGATGGCCAGGGTGGACAGAAAAAACAAAAAAAAAACTCCAAGAGCTGGAGAAGAAAAATAAAATCTGTAGGGGTTCCAGACCACGAGACCGCCCAGTCCCCTCTGTATCTAAAGAGATACAGTATTTATTTTACCTTGTAATAATTATTCTCATGAATTTAAAATGGTCTGATACATTCAGGGAAATCCAGCATAGTCTCACTTGCTGGAGAATTTACTGAAAAGTCATGTTTTATTCAAATTAATTTTGAATCTTGGTTACACCACAGTGTGCTGGTGGGTATGGTGCCCACAGGACGGGTGGGTTTGGAAAGCTTCCCCATAGTCTACTACAATAAGGTGAAAGGAAGAGTGAAACACCAGTTTGTCCAGCAAGAGGTGAGAGTTACTGTGGAGGAGCTACATGCTAACAAGAGAGCAGGACAAAATAGGACCATGTAATACAGAACATCTCACAGAGAGAAACATGGTAAGCTGAACCTCACTGCATTAAGTTTCTAATCCAATCAGTCTATGATGTCTTGCTAGCCCATTACATCTATCCAGCTGGAGAAATGCTGAAACACCAGTGTGTCCTCCATGCTGAGGAAAGGGAATATTAGATTATATTTTTATTTGCTGGCTGAAATTCTGGAGAGGGGATGTTTCTCCCTATCAAACATCTGTGCCCACTGAGGCAAATAATTGCTTTTTGTCAAGGCAAAGGAGAAGGCTCAGACCCAACCTAAGGCACTAACCCGTCTCCTTTGGACAGCATGGGACCAGCAATTGAGAGCTGACCTGGGGAAGCAGCTCAAGTATCTTGATAACATCTCTATGACTATGCTTATACCAAACATAGTGATTTTGCCTGAGACATCTAAACAGGTGGTCGCAATGGAGCTGACTGTACCTTGGGTAGATGGGATGGAGGAAGTCCATGAATGAAAGAAGGCCAAGTACCAAGATTTCATAGAGGACTGTTGCAGCAAAAGTTTGGAAGGCATACTGTATGCCCATGGAGGTGAGCCGCAGAGGGTTTACTTGGCAATCCCTTTGTAAAGCCTACTGATGGATGAGATTTCAGGAGCTTGTAAGAGGAAAGCCATCAGGTGCAGCGTTGAGGCTGTAGATCAAGCCTCAGGATGACTGTGTATCACAAGGAGTGACATATAGAAGCTACTCAGGCACAAGTCAAGGCCTTTGCATCCCTGGTTTGGTCAGTCAGGTGATGGCGTCTGATGTGGAAAGACCCGTACCCAGTGATCTCAGGTTATGTCACTGATGAGTGAGTCATAAGATGTATTATTATATTGATGTCATACACTATATCAGGAGTGTAAGGAGGCATTTTTTGCTCAGTCTCTTCTGTTGTGATTCATTTTGTCTCTGATTGGTTGTGGAGATCAACAGCTAGTGGTTCAATAGTAATGGCAAAACAGCATTGGTGATAATGGAAAAATGAATATTCTTCCAAAGCTCCTATACCCAATTCAGATTAACAAATCTTTCTTTAAGAGATTGATAAAATCTTCTTTAAAAAGCTTGACTTAATTTGTAATATTCGTCATCAGTAATTCAAAATGACCACTTATTAAGCAAAGAATTCTACGGAGACCTCAAGCAGAAGGTAGAATGACAGTACTTAACAATACAATAGTGGAAATTAGAAGAAGTCTACAAATCTAAACCTGCTTGGTTGGCAATGCAGAGAAGATTATATTCTATGTCTTCTGTGTGTGAAATGTGGAAGCAAAACTAGAATAAAATTCACACACACTTGGGGGGGAACTGCCAAATTATACATGGTTAAAGAAACAAATCCAGTGCCACACAGCAGAGATGCAACAGTGCTATTTCATCATGCTTCTCTAATTACTAGTTTTGCTCTTTTTAAATACTGTATATCTAACAATACATTAAGATGGACAGCACTGTTCAGTAAATTAATAAAGTACATATCTCAAGTAGGCCCTCTCCTCAAAAAGCATCAAACTAGCTTCAACAAAGTAGGAGTAGGGGGTAGGTCCATGAAGATAGGAGACAGTCATCAGCAATCCTTGATCACAGCTCTGGATTTGAATCCTGACTACACACTGAATGCCCACACAGTGCTCAGTTTCTCTTTTCTTTGTATATATTAAAGGCCCAGATGTTTGTCCCACACCTTCTCTGCTTGAACCTGGCTTCCTGGGACACTGTACTGGAATTAGGCAGGAGGGGGAAATAAAGCCATAGTACTTCCTTATCTTAATGAGGAGGATCTGGAAAGCTAAAGTGGACTTCATTGTGCTTTTTCAATATTGCCTTGATTACTGCAACTCGCTGCATTCTGGGATTAGCAAATTCCTGATACACAGGTTACAGTTGGTCTAGAATGCTGCCGCTCGCTTTCTGGTTGGGGCAAGAAAGTATGACTCTGTTTCTCCTATTTTAGCTTCTTTCCACTGGCTGCCTGTCAGTTTTCGCATTGATTTTAAAATCTTGTTGCTAGTTTTTAAATCTTTACATGGGCTTGGTCCTGCCTATTTATCTGAATTATGTGCTTTATACCAGCCACCCAGAGTGCTTAGACCTTCTGGTCAGTTGTCTCCTGTTGTCCCTCGCACCAAATGTAAAACCAAGGGGGACAGGGCCTTTGCAACTGCTGCTCCTCACCTGTGGAACTCTTTGCTTCATCACATAAAGGAGTTGTCTACAATTGAACTGTTCAAAACAAGATTAAAAACTCATTTCTATTCACTTGCTTTCCATGACCTTCAGTAATACTGATGGTTTCCTAATTGTGATTATGTAACATTACTTCTATTTATTATTTATGTTCATTTATTTTATTTCTTTTTGTTATTTGTGTTATTTGTTTGTTTTCTTTTATTCTATTATTGTAAAGCACTTTGGCCACAGCATTCCTATTTTGTTTTAAATGTGCTATATAAATAAATTGACATTGACATTGACAATATCTCCTGCTCCTGGCATCAGTGTAACTAGTAATTAGTGTAAAAAAAGCACTGTGGAAAAGCATTTTGTACAAATTACAGTAAAATTGATTATTTTCCTTTATGTTTCTGTTCAATATTTTGTTACTACATTCAAATAAAATCAAATCAGTTAATGCTCCTCAAATTTCTAAAACTAACCGGCATGTGTATAATTTTTTTTTTAAGCCATGTGAGTTCCTAAAAAAACACAAGAACCAAAAGAAATATACAAAATACGATCAGATTACAAATCATTTACATAACTGACACTCTTTCATTACATTCAAAGTTAGGTTAGTTAATTACCAATATTATTTAAGGCAGACGTACCTTTGCTTTTCTTAGACTTCACCATTTCTTTTAAGTTGGAATAATATTACAGCTAAAATGATTAATAATCTATAAATTCGTTGTAATTGGTTGTTTCTTACAATTCTTTTTTCACAGAACAGCTCTGCTTCCTATCCTCCTTAAGCCTGACAAGGCAAGAACTCTTGCACTGAATCAACAAAATAAGTCTCCATGCAATAAAGTGTTAAGTTATCAGTAAGCAAATACGCTTTTAACAAGTCACAGAAGCATGGTTACCAGATAGCATACTGTATGTGTATTGAGCAATGCATTTGAGTGTGGCATAAACAAAGCCACTGAGCAATATGTTATCTCCTGTATGGAGACAAAGCTTTACCATGGCAGGTGGGGCAAATCACTAGGAAAAGATTATAATTTAATTTCAACTGCTGTTTCTAGCAACATTGCTTTTTAAAATGGTGTTGTAACACGTTTGAAATGTGATAGAGCTTTAAATATAAGATCCTTACAAATAAAGTTTTTATTATATCTAGATGAAAAAGAGAGATACAGTATACTGGAAAGGAAAGGAGACGCTGAAGCTAAAAGATCTGGAGTGAAAGCAATAAATGTCTGGAAAAGAAACATCTTCAACTGTGCTCCTGCTGCACAGGGAATTGCAAAAATTAATACATGAGAGTTAAATTAAACACTTGACATGACTAGAGACACATCTAAATAAGCCAACAACTCATGTACAGTATATACAGTATTTATGATATGATTACAGAGTAGTTTCAGATCCAATGTTGCTAATTCTGATCACTAGGCTTACATTATTTTTTTTCCAACAGTGCTGCTTAACAACTATAGTTTCATTGTTTAATTAATTTGTCTTATAAATCAGGCCCTGAAAAAACTCCAGACATCTGCCATACAGACAACTGAGATTATTGGCTGTTTTGTAGCAAATGTGGCACCAGAGGACAGTGCTAAAGAAATTAGAAATTATAATAGGCTCTTCAGGTAGTGTAGCTAGTTAAGAAAGTCTGTAAAATCAGCTCAGACTTTAGGTTTTAGCATTTGAGAAGGTACCACATGAGAGGTTAGGCATCAAAATGGTGATGAGACTTTCATACTTCTTGACTGGCAAAGGCTCATACCAGAAGTGTGTAAATATGCAGTAAAAAGTAAAAAAGGCAGGACGTGAATAAAGGACTGGCTTATTGTAAAACTGAAAAGATCAGGTTGCTCCTGCTTACAAACACCAAAGGTTAGCCTACAACAGTGGAGGGCCAATAGAGCAGGAAACAGGCCTGAGGCACACACCATGAAGACAACTGGGCCACTTTCTTGAAAGCCTTACACCAATGAGAGGGAGCTTCTCAGGCTCAAAATAAGAGATGTGCATGGTTCTGCATGAGAATCAGTTGTGATGAAAAGTGGAAGATCATTCTTCATTGAGAAAACAGACCAATTTCTAATACTTGAAACAATATTTTTTTTAATAAGAAAATTGTATTGAGTATGTTGTAAATATCCTAGGTCTGGACCTGAGTGGGAAACATTTATCAGGTGGGAACAGACTATCAGAAGAGGAAGGACTACCTGGAGAAGACAGCAATAAAAGCAGCTCCTAAAAACCAAGAACAGAGAACATGTATAGAGCTCTTAATAGAAGCACTAGCAGAAGACCGCAGGTAAGATTTTGTATTGGCTCATAGTGTTGGAGAAAGTCAGGCAGATGGTGTTGCCACTGAACCCAAGGTAGCAGTGTGAGAAAGAGCTGACAACGTGTATGTGCAGGCACGGGTGACGCAAGCAGCAGAATACAATGCAATTCAATACAACTTCTTTTTTGTATAGGACTCTTCACTGAGTGCAGGCGCATAGCGCTGTGAACAATTCTCAGTTAAAATACACATAAAGATTATATTAATTTTCTCAATACAGAACTTGTACACATTAAAATGCAGATTTGTTAAAACACACAGAGAACAAGGTATCTGATTAAACATAAATGGAAACCAACATTATTTGTCCATTAATTAATTGGCAAACTACGATAAGGATAGAGCTGCCAGGGAAGAGGAAAAGAGGAAGGCCTAAGAGAAGGTTTATGGATGTGGTGAGAGAGGACATACAGGTGATGGGTGTAACAGAACAAGATGCAGAGGACAGAAAGATATGGAAGAAGATGATCCGCTGGTGGCGAGCAGCCAAAAGAAGAAGAATTAATTGGTAAACTATGACCAGCTGGCAACAGTGGTAATTAAAACAGTCAAACAGAAAATCAAAAATAAAGTCACAGTCCTGTAGACTTTGGCCAACTGGCTGTCTATCCACTCCTGGGTTTTCTATAGAGGGGTCTGTTCTGGCTGTCCAATCTGATAAGAAAATATTTTAATCTGAAGATTCCAATACTCCTTTGTCCAAGTTGACCTTTCCATATGTAGGAGAACACTGGCTCCAAGTGTCACAACATCTGAACAGCAGAATATCGGAATGGCACTACATAACGGCTAAGACAGACAGCAGGAGTGACAGCGAAGGCCCAAATAGTCCTGTTAAGGGTCAAATACTGCAATCAGAGTGCCAAGTCCATTCTTCTATCTCTCTTGGGACTCTGGGTCATTACAGTAAAATATTAGAAAAAGTAGCTTAAGAAGACAAAGTTGAAAGTTCTTGTGAACGTTTTAATAATAAGTTACATTAAATAGGGAAGCTTATTATTTATTTTGTCATATTTTATTTTAAGCATTTATTTATTATTGTTGCTGTAATGTGCAATTACATTAAACTCCAGTGAACCAGAAAAGTCAAGGGATGAATTAATTCTATATGGGGCAACGTTTGTTGAACACCTTCACGGTGCAAATTTAATATGATTATCACTAAAACACCTTTTTTGCTCATTATGATGTTTAGCATTTCCAGCAATGCTCTATTTTATTTTGTAGCCAGGTTTTATTTTTCTTCCCTAATAAACTGAAACTGTTAAGCCTCACTTATTCCACTCTTCCTGAATGGTCTTTGACTATCCTGCTGAAAGGGCAACCATATTTTATCATAAAGTTGCAATCCTTGGCCTACAATAGATTTGAGCAAAACATTGAATTTTCGATTATTCTCAGTCTTATCTGTATTAGTGCATAGTGTAGGGATTTTCATGAGAGGCAACTTTATTGGTTCTGTCTGCGTTTCATTTATTTCTTTACATCTGTTTTGCAAAAATGACAGCCTGTCATTACTTAAATTCATTGTTGAAATGGATGTGTAATTAGAGGGCTTCATTACAAAAGTCAAGGGGACAAGTAAAGTGATGGACTTGCCAAACCATAATGCATACTGTTTCTGCCAGATCTTTAAAAGCAAGGAGGATTCTCAAGGCAATTTTCAGGCAGAAAATGGGTACATGTCACATGCTGATTTGCTTTATGCGAATAATAGTGACTGCAGGCATAAATGGAAAAGTGACTAAGAAGAAGCCTTTGAAATGGACAGGATTACTAATTTTTGCTACTTTGCTAACCAATCCCTCATTCCCCCTCCTTAAGAACTAAGTGAGTAAATGTGTGCGATTTTAAGATAAAAGCACAGAGTTAGCAAATTTTGCTATTTTGGACATTCACTGTGTTATTAAACTGGGGATAACATGGCTCCAGTATCCCAGGAGGAATTTACTTATGTTGCCACTGAGAAATGGATACACCTCAGCTTTGGCCAGTAGTTTATCAAAATAATAAGAAAGATCTACGTATGTGCTGATATAAATCTACATCTTACTCATTCTACCTTGTTACCTGTATCATTTAGAATTGACTTTAAAATACTGCTTATGGTTTACAAAGCCTTAAATAATCTCACTCCATCCTATATTTCAGAATGCCTTTCAACTTACACTCCAAATCATAACCTTAGATCTTCAAGTGAGTGTCTGCTTATTATTCCAAGAGCTAAACTTAAAAGAAGTGGTTAGGTGGCCTTCTGCTGTTATACACCTAAAATCTGGAATAGCTTGCCAATAGGAATTCGCCAGGCTAATACAGTGGAGCACTTTAAAAAGCTGCTAAAAACTCATTCATGGTGGCTCCGAAATCAATACTAACCTCTGCTTTCTCTGCTGTTCTTTTTCCAGTTTCCTGTGGTGGAGATCTGCACCACCACCACCTGATCAAAGCACCGTGATGTCCCTACATTGATGGATTAAAGGCCAGAGGTTCATATGGTCGTCATCATCAAGTTCTTCCATGTGAAGCCTGAATACAATGAGGACTGATTGAGGTAATTTATGTTAGGTAGAATAAATAGAGGGGGCTGGGTGGTCTCGTGGCCTTGGAATCTCTGAAAATTTTATTTTTTTCCCCAGCCATCTGGGGTTGTTTTTTTTTCTGTCCTCCCTGGCCATCGGACCTTACTTTTATTCTATGTTAATTAGTATTGCCTAATTTTATTTCTTATATATTATGTATTTTTTCTCTTTCTTTATCCTGTAAAGCACTTTGAGCTACATCATTTGTATGAAAATGTGCTATTTAAATAAATGTTGTTTTAGTACTTAACACTAAAATCCCTGAAGCCTACAAATATTGTTGTCCCTGACCACCTTAATTTTCTTTGCAGCTCTTTATCACTGTGCCAATTGCCTGTTGATAAGCGCTTTTCTTTTAGTATTTTGTTTAATTATTACCATAACATATGAAAACGTTTTCTGTTTTAGTTATGTGTTCAACATTTCTTGCCTCGATTTACAGTTTGTTGTAGACAAGGAACACACATGAAATGTATGCATTTCAAATAATGATATAAAGTATCATTTACCTATACAATTCCCTACCAGATAAACACATCAAGAGAGAGTTGAGCTGTGAGAATTTTGGTATGTGATGACTCAGTGAAGGCTGTGCGCTGCTAACTGACACATTTGCCAAAAAAAAGCACATATCAACAGGCGAATGGCGCAGTGATAAGGAGCTGCAAGGAAAATTAAGGTGGTTAGGGACAAATATTTTCGTAAGCCCCAGGGATTCTAGTGTTAATTCCCTTACTACCATAATGTCCTTCTTTGTGAGTTTAGTCTTAGAGGTGCCATGCTAGGGTGTTCCGATTTATATATGTTATGAAGCCTAGGATATGGTGCTAGAATAAAGTCACCATCATTAGAGTTTCGTAAAAGGCGATTAAAAGGAATTGTCATCAAGAAAGGTACTGAACTGTAAAAATGTCAGCTCCAATACTCCCAAAATTTGGGAATCCCCAACTAGGCTGGCAATTAAATGTGCAGAGAGAGAGAGAGAGAGAGAAAAAAAAAATAAAAAGGGAGTTTGTAATACGGATATCTGGGGCTGACACTAGCAGGAGTTAGTGAGCAGTATGGCAGTGTTAAGCCTTGACACAACTGAAACTCAAATTAGTCCTCTAGCTGAAACAATTGGGCTTTATTTGTTTTCATGAATTGTTTTGATCTATTTGAAATGAAAGCAAAGAAGAGTATGATTATATTGTATAGCTTGTATACTGTATATATATATATATATATATACTGTATATATATATACTGTATGTATATATATATACTGTATGTATATATATATATGTATATATATATATATATATATATATATATATATATATAAAACAGCATGTAGTAAACGTAACTGTACCTCTTCACCTTGTACTCTTTTTTTAAGTATGAATTGCAATATTTTGATTTTTGTCCTGCCAAATAAGTGAACCAGCCACTGTGGTGCAGCGTTAGAGGCTTTGCCTCAGGCACTGACATCTGAGGTTCAATCCCCATAAGGGGATGCAAAAGTGTGTACACCTGATGAGCCTCAATAACGGTGAAACATGTGTTGTGCACTCTTGGTATCCTTTGGAAGATACTATGAGCTTTGCCAACTGGCCAACAAGTACCAACAACTTGGTACTACAAGTGTTACCTGGTAGGTAACCACCTAATAATAAGACTGCGATTCAGACTTAAAAAACTTCATATTTATAAAGGAAGGGTTACCTAGGGTATAAAGGTTGTATAGTCTTCTTCATCAAGTGTGTACATACAGAATATAAAATTGCCTAACTCTTAAAGTAATAAATGCAGATAGTTGAAAAAATGCTTTGGGGTTTATGACACTGAGCTTTAGTATAACCATCATGCCATATCACATCATGGATCTTGCGTTTTTTATGTTGCAGACACATTTATTATACATGTACACCCAATTACAACCCAAATGCAGATTGCGAACACCTTAGACTTTAAGAAATAAAATCAACTGGAATTTTTATTTAGAAAAATAAAAAACATTTTGTTAAAAAACAGCTGCTTAAAGGGAGGAATTAAAGAACTATTAGATGAAAATTGTGCATGAACAGATCTCTTTTTCTGACAAAAGTCTTTATAATGTCCAAGGATGAACCCCTAAGCAACATAGAAACTCACTATAGTAAACAATACTTCAAGGCAATACCACTCAGGCTTTACTCTAATATCTGTAGTTTTTGATTTTTGACTTTGGCATCCTTTTTGAGGATGATTTGTTATTGAAAGAAATATCCATCCATCCATCCATCCATTTTCTAACCCGCTGAATCCGAATACAGGGTCACGGGGGTCTGCTGGAGCCAATCCCAGCCAACACAGGGCACAAGGCAGGAACCAATCCTGGGCAGGGTGCCAACCCACCGCAGGACTGAAAGAAATATACAGCTTCAAATTTGTTTTACAATTTTAACAAATACATGCAGTGGACTCTCTAACCAGTCACTCTCAAAATTATCTGCCATCTTAAGAAAAAAAAAAATCACTCATCTTCTTATATATCTTCTTATACAATACGCTACTGCGGCCGTCCGTTTGACTGTCCAGGATTTTAAATCACCTGTAGCTCGCAAACCATTTGACCTAATGACCTGAAATTTGGTACACATATACTATGTGACGTCTACTATCCGCTTTTGGGTTGATGATTGACCTCCAAGGTTATTCCTCTTTTTATTTTTATTTTATTTTATTGTAGAATTAACTCTCGGCAGCAACCAGCAGGGCGGCCATGTGGCACATGCGTATGGACGCCGTTCACATTCCCTACCACATTCGCCATCACTTCCTCTACCTCTTCATATCTTAAATCATTCTTGTGGCAGATTGAAGACTTAACTGCCAGCTTAAGTGAAAAATTAAGGAAAACGTACTAAGTAATTGCAACACAAACACACAAACAGTTTTAATGTGAAAATATGCTGACAGAAGAAGAGAAGAAGCAGGCTGCTAGGGTGGAGAAGGAAGCAGCAAGCGCATCAACCTCTGAGCAAATGAATGCTAAATATACAGAGAAAGAGTATGAAAACTATGAAAGCTTAAGTCAAGTGTATTCACTGTATGTTATAGTGCAGTGCGACATTACTGGTATTATACAGTATATTTTTTCTGTCTGCATGGTTGCAATACTCTGAGTGTCATGATTTATCAGACAATGCAAACAAACAAACAGATAAAATAATCCAGGTCTCTAGATAATGAATTCTTGATCACACTGCTGATACCACTTTTCCATTTTTTTTAACCACCACACAATATATCTAATAACAGTAACCAAATCTTAAACAATTTAAAGATAAATTGTACAGCATGTGTATCATAACTCACAAGTGAAAAGCAATTTAAGAACCCATATTATAACATTAGAAAATATAAAACAAGTATAAGCAGGATGAATATGTTTAAGAGTCACTAAGCAGAACAGACTTTGATCCCTTTGGACCAGCTAGAGACTGCTATGTCATTTCAGTAGTAAACCTTTCATTTTGATTTGATAATTCCAGGCAAAGACTCCCACACCTTCAGCAGTCTTTATATATTGCATACATTTGGTTTATTTTAGCCTTTTATTACTTTTGAAAGGTCACCAACTGTTTTATGACCAGTATTAATGACAACTTCCAGTCAAACGCATATCAATAAATCCTCCTCAACGGCCATCAGTAAAAATATTAGTCCAACAGTGTCACAGTCAGCTTTACATTAACCTTCATGAGTTTCTAGCATACACTGTTAGTATTTATGTTGAGGTAAACCCTGTTACTCCGAGTCATGTGACAAATAAAGAAAATGACAAAAGGCCAGAAATAAACTAAATTTAATCTTTTATAGAGGAAATACAAATGTAAATTAAAAAAATAAACAAATTACCTCAAAAATACATAACAAGTTGACAAAGACACTGGATTTCCTGGATTTTGAGAGGTAGCCAAACATTTACTACAAATTAAAAATGACTATTTTTTAAAACAGGCTCAAGTGGGTAGTTGTGTTTACTTTAGTTAATTTGAATTATGTGTTTCTCAAACACTCAGTGTGTGTGTTTATGTACATCACATAAATAAATGTTATTATGAAAAATGACCGTATCTGCAATAACAAGTTGAATAACTACACTACTTTGTGTACAAGAACATACTTTTCCAGTTTTCTGTGTAATAAGACAAAAAAGTCACATAACAACTAAATTCGGAAGTCCATAGAGGACACAGTTAAAATCAGAAGGCAAAAGAAGGCCTTCCTGAGCTTGATCATCATCATTCATCTGTTTGCTCCTTTGCTCAGTGTCCATCACAATCAAATGTCCTGAAACACAAGAAAGCAAAATAATAAATAATACAATATAATTCTCAAAAAATCTGCTCCCACTTGGTTATTGAAAGCACTTTAAATTTAAAATAATTTACAATTAGTTTTAAGGAGCAGTAATGCAGGATAAATCAAAATGGCATTAATTTCATAAGAAGCTGATTTGTGTTTTTTTCTTATCTTCATCATAGGTTGTCACAGTAAGTCCATAAACCGCATCACCATTAATATACAGCAAATCCTCACTATCTGAAGATTCTGCTCTTACTCATTTTGTCACACCTGCGGTCTATTCGCCGACATGAAGAAGCAGAAAGACAAATTCTAAGAGGCTGATCGTGAGACAGGTATGTGTGAAATTGAACAATAACAGGTTTGTGATGCTCTTAGATGTCTGGGGCTGCATGCATGTTATACTAAATGGGTCAATGAGTGTCCACCTGGTGGCGAGAGATGTGGGTAAGCCGTTAAACCCCGTTGTAATGGGGACCACTGTTTACAGTTGTTTTCCACGAATGAGGAATTCCAGGTAAGTGTGGTCATAAGCTTGCATTTGCTACTAATGATTGAATGACTTAGTGGGATTCTTGGATTGCCACCCGCCGTGGCTCCTAATGGCCTCCAGAAGAATGCAAAGAAGATGAAAAGTCGCAACAAGGTTTCCATGGGTGAATCTGCGGAAGAATCATTACTGAGCCTCGATGTATGATGTCTTTTCCTTTTTGGAACAAACATTTTTTCTTTTATAAGGTTTCATGATAGCTTAAAAAGCATCCAAATATGTTAAATACATTGTAATTTCATTTTGCAACACTTTTGCTTTCAGCATAGATCAAGCAAGGTGAATTAAAAAAAAATGAACTCAAGATATGTAGATATTCTGCCTTGAAAGTGACCTGTTAGAAACATCTTTGATGTGATATTATTTGAGCTAAAACAGGTGAATATCTCAACATAACCGGTAAGGGGAAAATTAATTAATGTTCAATTATTATAAACTGTACCTATAAATTGAATCTATAAGGTTTGGGGTGTTATCATGACTCAGTTTCTAGAGCTGCGGCCTCAAAGATACAGTATGTTGGATTTGAATACCATAACCTGTCTTTGTCTTGGAGTCTGCTTGTTGTCTCAGTGACGGTGTAGGTCTTTCTCTGGGTATTCCAGATTATCTGTAAAATCCCCAAACGTGGGTTAGATAAACTGGTAACTCTAATTGGTACCAGTGTGAGTCAGGCTGTGTGGATGTGTGCCATATGATAGACAGGCACTCTGTCCATAGTCGTTTCCCACTTTGTACCTAGTGTGCCAGGATATGGTCCAACGTCAGAAGGGTGGTGAATTGGGTTAAGTGGGAGTTCATGAATTTATCTAAAGGAATTTTTGAGGGTTATCTGAATGCATATGGCACTTCAGAATACAGTGCATCCGGAAAGTATTCACAGCACATCACGTTTTCCACATTTTGTTATGTTACAGCCTTATTCCAAAATGGATTAAATTCATTTTTTTCCTCAGAATTCTACACACAACACCCCATAATGACAACGTGAAAAAAGTTTACTTGAGATTTTTGCAAATTTATTAAAAATAAAAAAACTGAGAAATCACATAAGTATTCACGGCCTTTGACATGAAGCTCCAAATTCAGCTCAGGTGCATCCTGTTTCCCCTGATCATCCTTGAGATGTTTCTGCAGCTTCATTGGAGTCCACCTGTGGTAAATTCAGTTGATTGGACAGGATTTGGAAAGGCACACACCTGTCTATAGAAGGTCCCACAGTTGACAGTTCATGTCAGAGCACAAACCAAGCATGAAGTCAAAGGAATTGTCTGTAGACCTCCAAGACAGGATTGTCTCGAGGCACAAATCTGGGGAAGGTTACAGAAAAATTTCTGCTGCTTTGAAGGTCCTAATGAACACAGTGGCCTCCATTATCTGTAAGTGGAAGAAGTTCTCACCAGGACTCTTCCTAGAGCTTGCCGGCCATCTAAACAGAGTGATCGGGGGAGAAGGGCCTTAGTCAGGGAGGTGACCAAGAACTCTATCAGAGCTCCAGTGGTCCTCTGTGGAGAGGGGAGAACCTTCCAGAAGGACAACCATCTCTGCAGCAATCCACTAATCAGGCCTGTATGGTAGAGTGGCCAGACAGAAGCCACTCCTTAGTAAAAGGCACATGGCGAACTCCATATGCATCTGAAGGACTCTCAGACCATGAGAAACAAAATTCTCTGGTCTGATGAGACAAAGATTGAACTCTTTGGTGTGAATGCCAGGCGTCACATTTGGGGGAAACCAGGCACCGCTCATCACCAGGCCAATACCATCCCTACAGTGAAGCATGATGGGGGCAGCATCATGCTGTGGGGATGTTTTTCAGCGGCAGGAACTGGGAGACTAGTCAGGATCAAGGGAAAGATGACTGCAGCAATGTACAGAGACATCCTGGATGAAAACTTGGTCCAGAGCGCTCTTGACCTCAGACTGGGGCGACGGTTCATCTTTCAACATTACAATGACCTTAAGCACACAGCCAAAGGAGTGGCTTCAGGACAACTCTGTGAATGTCCTTGAGTGGCCCAGCCAGAGCCCAGACTTGAATCCAATTGAACATCTCTGGCGAGATCTTAAAATGGCTGTACACCGACGCTTCCCATCCAACCTGATGGAGCTTGAGAGGTGCTGCAAAGAGGAATAGGCAGAACTGACCAAGGATAGGTGTGCCAAGCTTGTGGCATCATATTCAAAAAGACTTGAGGCTGTAATTGCTGCCAAAGGTGCATCGACAAAGTATTGAGCAAAGGCTGTGAATACTTATGTACGTGGGATTTCTCAGTTTTTTTATTTTTAATCAACTTTTTTCACATTGTCATTATGGGGTGTTGTGTGTAGAATTCTGAGGAAAAAAATTAATTTAATCCATTTTGGAATAAGGCTGTAAGATAACAAAATGTGGAAAAAGTGATGCGCTGTGAATACTTTCCGGATGCACTGTATATGGAGAAATGATAATGATACACAGGGAAATGAGAAATTTGATGAAAAATTGATAATACATAGCTTTACAAATCTTTAGTAATTCTTATACAGTATATGAATAGGTCAGAGATTCTGAAATCTGATTTTTTTTCAAAACTTTATATTTACATTATTTATTAAAAGCATAAACACAATACAAGTTTTAATGATTTACATTTGATTGTATGTGCAGTTGTCATTATCCTGCTGCACTCTTTATCCTGGAAATTTGTAAATGCCAACTACTTGGCAAAACACTAACTTCTTTTTTTAAAGTTACTCAGAGTTACCAAATAAACTATAGGAAATGTTATATATATAATATCAAAATTTCAGAGAAACTGGAACAATATTAATGCTAATTTTATTAACCAAAGTAAGAAAAATGTGACAACATTAATATGAAGTTTATCTACATATCTTTTATGCTGATTTTCTCATGTTGGAATTGACCTGGGAGCTTATATAGCTACCTGTGTTTGGAAATTTTGACAAAATATTATTACTGTACCTTGATTATTAGAACCTGAATTGTCACTTGTGCCCAACAGTGCGCTCTGTTTCTGCATAGCCTGCACCGTCTGCCCAGTGGTATGGCCTAGTTTAAGAAGATCTAGGGAGAAATAGCACACAATGTTAAAAGTATCAAAATTTAAATCGGAGTAATATCATTTGGTCTTATTGCTAAAAGAAAAAAAATAATCATATCCTGAAAAAGTTCCATTTAATTCAAATTTAGTACATGCATGAAACACATGAAAACAAATATTCCAATTCATGACAGCTTTAAATTCTAGTGAACTCCAGTGTACGATTGTTGCTTTTATAAAATACCTACTTTCAAAAACAATGTCTGCTCTTTTTGCATTTTCTATGAGAGTTGTATGCCACTGATTAGCCATAACTGAGGAAACCCCAGTGAGACTCAATAGGATGACAGCATTAATAGGATCTTCCAATGACAGCTGCAATAAACTGAAAGAGAAAAGCTTTCTTAGCACAGAAAAAGAATGACAAAGTAATTCTAAGTCAATTAAAACACTCTTACCATATTAATCACAATGAAAAATACATCAAGAGTATCTGCATTTTTTAAGATCACTGAAATAAAAGAGGTGGCACTACGATTAAATGTGTTGACTTACAGCTCCAGGAGATTCTAGGCTTCTAGTTCAACTTCATCACGGTCTACATAGAGTTCACACATTTATCTCATAATTGTGAGAATATGTCCCTCCCTATTCCCATTTTCCTTCCACATCTCAGAGACATGACTGTCAAATTAATCAGTGACTCAAACTGGCCAGTATGACTGAGCACGGGTGTGTGTGTAAGATTGTTTCTTGCCTTACACCCTGGACAGAATTTGACTCCCCACTGCTTTGTATTTGGGTTATGAAGTTTTGACATTACATGCTTAGATTACAATACAGACTGAGATAACCATCTAAAGAAATAAAGTAATCCCAACATTTTGTACATATTTAACTATATCCAGTTAATACAGAAATAAACATCTTTGTTACTCGTTATTATTAAAATGAAAGAGGCTACTGTATTAATTCAGTCTCTTACAATGGGTATAAATGCTTACCTTTTATTTTCATCTAGTTTTGATTGGCGAAAGAATGTACGACTACTTTGGACCAGGTCAAAAAGAATCACAATTTGGCACTCTAAGTAGGAAAAGAAGATTTTAAGTTAGCTTTAGTTGTTTTGGCTTTGCTTCTAAACTCAGACTTACAGTATGCTAACCATGTACTGAAAGAATTTCCTGAGGCTGGCATTTCCTGAAGGATCAAATACAAGGTATCATTATTTCCCATCTGTCATCCACAGAAATATATCCAAGAGATCTGGCAGCATCTTGACTAGCAAATGTCTAATGGTGTCCTATAAATTACAGGTGATAATTATTCCTTACATTCTTAAATCCTTTCTTCCACAAGTCTGCCTATTTGTTAATCTTTAAACAAAAAGGTAGGGAAAATTAGAAACTGTTAGGTGGCATACTGATTATCTCTGCTGTATTACAGCTCCAAAAGAATGGGTTTAAATGCCATCCTTGTCAAAGTCTGTCTGACGTCTGCGCATGTTAACAGCGTTGTAATGGATTTTGTATCTGGCACCCTAGATTTCATGACTTATCTCAAAGACTCGTGTCTATTAGTTTCACTGCTGACTAGAAACTGACCAATTGAGTGTGTGTCATGGGAATAATATGTGTTGTGCTGTGTGCTGGCACCCTGTCCAGGACTGGTTCCTACCTTAGGCATTGGTGCTAGGAAAGGTTACCAGAAATTGCTGTGTACTGGATTATTTGTGTTGAAAAAAATTAATGGATTGAGTGTATACTCCTTAATGTTTGTAGGGAAATCATGGCATAACTTCATACATCTGCTTCATGATTATAAAATAGTAAAATTAGAAAATTACCAAAGTATTTAAAGAAAAGTCACTAGGGCATTTGAACTCCTACTAGTAGGACAAAGAGATGGAGGGTTTGAAAGGATTTTACACATATAAGCACCTAAATGTCCACATCAGTAAACAAGTTGACATTGAGAATGCACAGAGAATCTTCTGAAAGGCTTTTAAGACGGATGCACCTATAAAGTAACCACTTCTAAAGTAGCATAGAGCCTGTGATTTGTCACATTTTTTTGTTCTGTATGGCATAAAGCAAGCAAGTATGATCATAGGTGTTCCTGTAATCATTTTGAATATTGTATATGAAACTATGATATTGACAATGTTAGAATCTATGCATTCTGATATCACAGACCTTCTATGGGGTAGCAGTTAATCAATAAAACAAGAAATGAGATAGATAGATAGATAGATAGATAGATAGATAGATAGATAGATAGATAGATAGATACTTTATTAATCCCAAGGGGAAATTCACATAATCCAGCAGCAGTATACTGATACAAAGAAACAATATTAAATTAAATAATAATAAAAATGAAAAGAATTAAAATAAAATTAATGTTAGCATTTACTCCCCCGGGTGGAATTGAAGAGTCGCATAGTGTGGGGGAGGAACGATCTCCTCAGTCTGTCAGTGGAGCAGGACAGTGACAAAAGTCTGTCACTGAAGCTACTCCTCTGTCTGGAGATGACACTGTTAAGTGGATGCAGTGGATTATTCATGATTGACAGGAGTTTGCTTAGTGCCCATCGTTCTGCCACAGATGTTAAACCGTCCAACTTTAATCCTACAATGGAGCCTGCCTTCTTAACAAGTTTGTCCAGGCGTGAGGCGTCTTTCATCTTTATGCTGCCACCCCAGCACACCACCGCGTAGAAGAGGGCACTCGCCACAACCGTCTGGTAGAACATCTGCAGCATCTTACTGCAGATGTTGAAGGATGCCAACCTTCTCAGAAAGTATAGTCTGCTTTGACCTTTCTTACATAGAGCATCAGTATTGGCAGTCCAGTCCAAGATAGTGTCATAGACAAAAAGTTTTCCCTATTGCTATGGCTTTCCTTAACAAGCATCACTGTAGTTCAGACTAATCATATATTAATATCTGAAATTAATTTGCAATTCTTTATTGCTCTATAATTGAAAATATTTCAAGGAATGTGTGTAGTTTGTGCCTGCAAGTTGAACAATCACATGGCTATGCATGCACTGTCCAATAGTGTAATGTACAGTTGATGTATAATTTAGTAGCTTTTCTTAACTAAAATGATTACATTTTCTTGCCACCTTCCCTACTTCCCTGATCTTGCTCTGTGTGACTTTTTCTTGTTCCAGCATATGAAAAAATAATTTAAAGGAAAGCATTTTTGTACTGTGGAGGAAGTCAAAGGAAAATCACTCATTCCATTCACATGGAAAGTACTTTGAAGGAGACTAAAGTTTCAGTAAGTACACTTTATTAAAAACATTTTTTTTCAATTCCGGTTAATGTAAATAAATTCATATAATACATTCAGGGTGTTTCCGAACAGATCGGGTGTAAATTTATGTTACTTGTAAAAGTTAGCTTTTTCACTTTTATTCTCTCAGACAAGTTCACACTCTCCCTCCCCTCTTGATCTGACCCTAACTAATAGCGCCAGCATAAATTTACACCCAATCTGAAGGTGTTTATTTTCAAATAATATCGCATTAGGGCGATGATGTTTTCTGATTGGTACTATTCAGGTCATACAATGATTTCTTCAAAATGTCACATATATTTGTCTCTTTCTTTTTTTATCCTGGTGCTACACTGACAGCATGCACCAGAAAGTGTGAGCTTATTCAGTGCATGCAGGAGCCTGCAGGTGGCTGGTTGCTTGTGATATAACAAGCTTGACCTGGTGGTGATCAACGCACATGTACTGTGCAAGGCATGTATGAAGTCCACTAAATAAATGAAGACCATTCATGGCTCATCTTGCAGAGAAACATTCTTTCCTCTGCATGTCCTGGAGACCTGCGCAGACTGGGCAAGATCGGGGGAAAAAAAACATGCGGTAACTGATTACAAGCGCAAGAAGGTAAGCAAATGAATATGAATAATATGAATAATGTTGCATCTGTGCCACAATGTTTTCCGAAATGTACTATACAGGTCATAAAATGAATAATTCCAAATATCATATATACCTACGTCTCTGGTTTTTGTCAGTGCAGCTTTGACATCATGGACCATAAGGCGCATACTAATTCAGCGTAAGCAGGAACACTCAATAAAACTGAATAATAAAAAAATCAAATGACAATGAGAAACGAAAATGGCAGATTTGCCAGCGTTTGTGTGTCAGCTTTTATCTGTCCAGATCAGAGAATTTCCAGTTTGGTTGTCTCAAAACACCACTCACATCAGTGGTGATTCCCAGTTTCAAATAAAAACTAACAGCATCAGATCCTTGGGGGGCAGTATGTATCGTGATCATGACTGAGAGAATAAAAGTTAAAACAAAATAACGGTAACTTTTACAAGTACTATACATTTACAGCGGGTGTCACAGACGCAAATCAAATGTATGTGTTTATTGTATAATATTAACAATAAGAGCAGCTCACTATTCAAAATGGTAAATATACGAGGCAGTCAGGATCAAACCGGGGGACTCTTGATTATAAGTCAGGAATTCCTACCGCTGCGCCACGGAAGCTGTTGCATCATCCTTGAACCTTTTGTGAAAGTGTTTATTTGATCTTTGCACTTCAGGCTTTACACATTATATAGTTTATGTCTACATTTTGTCATTTATTACTAAATAATGAAAAATGTTTCTGTTTTAACGATGTGTTTACACAGATTATTGTAGAAACGGAACACACATGAAATGCATGTATTCCAAATAACGATCTATTATTTCTATTCAAAAACTACAGCACTTCACTCCCAGATAATGAAGGCTGGAACGGGAAGAACTTTGTGGCTGTTCTATGGCGGTGGGGGGATGGAATAGTAGGCTGCTTGCTGCTTGTCTTGATTGGCACATTCACAAGACAAAAGACGCTGATGGAGAAGTGCGAAGAGATTTAAGGTGGGTTGGATTTACGAGTTTTTTTCGTAGGCGTTGGTAATTCTAGTGTTAAATTCAAAACTATGAAGATTGCAACACAAAAACTATTATAGGTACAGTGCAGTTGGAGTACATCGGTGGACAAAAGCAAGAAAAAAAGATTTGCTAAAATCTTGACTCAAGCTCTTACAAGCTGGCTCAGAGAAACAGGAAACACCCTAAATGTATTGTATGAATTTATTTACTGGGGGTACCCAAAGATAACCGGAATTGAAAAAAAATTTTTTTAATAATTTTTACTTACTGAAACTTTAGTTTCCTTCAAAGTACTTTCCATGTGAATGAATGAGTGATTGTTCTTTGACTTCCTCCACAGTACAAAAATGCTTTCCTTTGAGGTCTTTTTCCATATGCAGGAACAAGAAAAAGTCGCACGGAGAAAGATCAGGGAAGTAGGGAAGGTGGCAAGAACTCCAAGACGCACAGGTCAATTCAGAAATCTCTTCAATAGTCCGACGACGATCTTCATAAATTGCATTGCAAACTTTTTCAAGACTTTGGTCATTCCTAATTGTGGAAGGTCGGCCAGATTTTGGTTGGTCTTCAAGTGACATTACCCTCATTTGAAATGTGAAAAACACTTGTAGACCTGTGTTTTACTTGAAGCTTCCTCTTTAAAAGAAGCTTCAAGCATCACTACTGATTCAGCAGCTGTTTTCCCTAAGAGAAAACAAAATTTAACACAGACGTGCTGTTCTTTATGATCACCCATCACTAAAATTGCAGAACACTTTTAATAAGCACCAAGAAAAACTGACACGGAAAGCCGTACAAACAGTACAGAGCAACACCACTTGGCAGACTGCCACAGAATACTGGAAGTATGTTACACCTAGCGGCAAAATCTACAACTGTCTAGATTGCGTGCCAGGTACAGATTCTGGTAATTTTTGGGTACCCCCTTGTATTCACTATATGATTACACTAGTTTTTAACTTGTTAACAACTTTATAAAACATCTGGTGACAACGCTTATTATGTAAGGTACAAGAAGATATTGATTATGACTTTGCAAATGTAACACTTCTATTGATCATTATTTGTCAAGAAACAAGAAAATATGCAAGTTTATTACCTGCAACATTCATTGCAACAAGCCTAGAAGGCATCAGGTTGGCTAGGAACCTCTCAGTTCCATAGAAAACAAAGGCACTGCTTTTATTCAACAGTTGTTCAAGTTCAGCATGGCTAAAATGAAAGGGGAACAGACAAGAAATTAATAGCAAGAATAGGGCAAAATATGGATACACTGTTTCAGTATTATTGAATAACTACTACATGTAAAGATTTCAGTTTGCAGAAAATAAATAATATATCATGTGTGTTAAATATTAACCTTAAAATAGTTTGGCACTTTGCATTAATTTGTGCAGTTCAGGCCAACAACACAAAAAGGCTACTGTAATGACTTATAGTGACTTATCACACAGCTTATATAAAACTTGTATCACAGTGTACTACCAGCAAGCCCCAAAGTATAACATGTGAGAAGACCAAGTCAAAGAAAACAGAGTCTACCACAAAGGAAAAGAACTTACCAAAGAAAGTTAAGACACAAGTCTTAACTTCTGCTGAGGACTCTTAGCTATTTATAGAACAAAACAAGCCTACTAACGTATGGTACATAGGAGTCAATACACAAGCTTATTGTTTATTTCAATGAAGTAAAATATATAGAAATGATATAATATATTCATCTTTTCACATAACCAGTTATTTTGCACGATAAATTCTCTACTTGAAATTAGAAAATGAGGACCATTGAAGGTAGAAGCGTTTCAAGGTCAAAAGCACAACTAGCTTTGTGCAAATGTCTTAGTATGAACTTTTACCCTAAAAATAAAATTCTCATATGCTCCTTGGTGCTTCTCCAGTTTCTATTTACTTCTTATAAAAACTCCATCAAAGTAAAATCAACATCAGACAACAGAAATGAACTATTTGAACTCAGCTTGAATTCTATATATCAAGTAAACAATTTTGACGTATTGTGAAAAAAAAGGTATTTCAGTAGGTTTACTCCTACACACTACACATACAATGCTTTACATACAGTAAAAGGTGTATGACATCCTGTAAGTCTAAACTTACTAAAACTTGTTTTTAGCTGTTGAACAAAATTCCACTGTTTATGAGCCTGCATTTGAGGGCATACTGTAATTCCATAACAGAAACTACTATGTACTGTAGGTATATTATAATTTTCTTTTTCTGCTAATTTATATGATATTTTACCACTCAGAGTAATGTAATTTATTTTAAAGATGCCCATTTTAGAAGGATAGTATTTGTTATAAGTAATTGTCATAAATAAACGCCATTCACCTGAAATGTTTTAAGTTCACAGTATGCTACTACAATACAAAAAATTTCAAAATATTGATCATTCTGCAGGAAGACTACATTAATCCCTAATTTTTAATACGATAAATGTGTTTTTGCTTTTCAAACCTTTGACCTGTATACCATACACATACTATGAAGGCTGTGGGTGATTCTTTTTAACAATCTAGTCTGCATATAAAGCATGTATATGAATGCATGTGATATTTTAGTTTGCTTCTATTACTCATATACTGTTGTATTGTGTAAAAAGACATTAACAAAGATTGTTAACACAAAGCATCAGTAAACTGTTTTTTCATCACTGATGTAAAATAACAACTTTGGAATGGTCAGTGATGGCTTAAGTAAGACATATTGCTCTTGATTTGCATACTTCAGCATAAGACTTGTAAATCCTTCTTATTTAAAGGTGTTTACACATTTTACCAGTGTATCAAAGGCTCAATCAAATGAATGTTTTATATCATTTAAGACTTAATTACAGATGGTTTGCATTTAGGCTACTTCAACTGCAACACCTGTTACATCAAAAATTGAATATTTTAAAAATAAGTATGACAGAATATGAAGTTGTAAAGTAATAAAATGGCTAATTTCTGAAACTGCCAACATTTTACATAATGAACAAGCGAGTAGATATAGCAAGTACGTATATAAACCCTTGACACATATTTTTAGGAAGTCACTGCACACTGGGGAAATTCCGAAGAACTGGAAAATAGCTAATATTATCCTGTTACATAAAAAGGGTGACTGGGCAGATCCAAGCAACTCTAGGCCAGTAAGTTTAATGTGCATCACAGGAAAATTAATGGAAGGACTTATTAAGGATAGATTGAGCAGCACATGACAAATACATGAGCCTTTTTGAATAGTCAGCATGAGTTCAAAAGAGGGAGGTCATGTTTTACTTACATGCTGGAATTATATGAGGAAGCAACAAAAGGGTATGATCAAAGTGGAGCATATGTATATATATTATTTATCTTATTTATATGTATATATATTATTTATCTTGCCTTTCAGAAAACATTTGATAAGGTGCCACATGAGAGGTTGGACATCAAACTAAAAGAAGTGGGAGTTCAGGGTGATGTTTGTTGATGGGTGCAGAATTAGCTGATACAGGAAACAGAGGGTGATGGTGCAAGGAACCTCTTTAGAATTGGCCGATGTTAAGAATGGTGTTCCACAGGGGTCAGTGCTAGGGCCGCTGCTGTTTTTAATATATATACAATTTAGAAAGGAATATAAGTAAAAAGCTGGTTAAGTTTGCAGATGATACCAAGATAGGCAGATTGGGAGATAATCTTGAATCTGTTGAATCACTACAGAGAGACTTGGACAGCATTGAGGCTTGGGCAGATTTGTGGCAGATGAAATTTAATGTCAGTAAATGTATTACACATAGGAGGTAAAAATACTATGTTTGAATACACAATGGGAGGTCTGAAAATCAAGAGTACACCATATGAGAAGGATTTAGAAATCATAATGGACTTCTGTTTTAGTTATGTGTTCAACGTTTCTCGCCTCACATTTCCTGTCATCTTACATTTACACAGATCGTTGCAGACACTAAACACACATAAAATGTCTGTATTCCAAATAATGATATATTATTTACCCTATACAATTCCGGACACGTCACACCCAGATAAACAGACTTGAGCTTTGAGAATTTAGCGTCTGACTTGACTTCAAACACCTAGGTGGGGGAATAGCAGGCTGCTTGCTGCTTGACACTTTGGCAAAACAAAGATGCAGATAAAAAGGTGTAAAGGAATTTAAGGTGGCCCAGCATTACGACTTTTTTCGTAGGCTTCAGGGATTCCAATGTTAAGAGGTGATATGATTGAAGTGTTTAAAATTATGAAGGGAATTAGTACAGTGGATGAAGACTAAAATGAGAACAAAAACACGATGACAAAGTTGGAAACTTGTTAAGGTTAAATTTCTTCATACAGAGAATCACAGACACTTGGAATAAGCTACCAAGTAGCATGGTAGACATTAAGACTTTAGGGACTTTCAAAACCAGACTTGATGTTTTTTTAGAACTGGACTAGACTGGTGAACTTTGTTGGGCTGAATGGACTGTTCTTGTTTAGATTGTTCTAATGAGTTGCAATGAGTGATGAGTGATGCATAATTAGTGATCAGCAACAGACAAGGCGATCTGTATTTGTAGGAAACAAAATTATATTATGTATTTTAATACATTCTTGTTCACCATTGCACCGGAGAGTAGCAAATGTTGAATGTTGGTTGGACATGCAAGGAAGAATTTCACTGTAGTCTGTACACATGACAGTACTACTGCTACTAATACTACTACTAATTACTTTGTACCCAGCTTATATACAAACATAAAAGCGATCATGAACAATTGCCCAAAATGGAGGAGTTACAAAACCTTAAAGTCTTCTTTATGAGTAAGGGTAGAAGTAATGTGAGGTCAGAATAGTAAATGAGATCATGAATATAGACAGTCAAAATTAAGTTCCTGATCTCACTCTGCATGAAAGGATGCAGAAGTTTTAGAAATATACAATGGCTTATGTCTGACAAGTGCAACTTTTATTGCCAAATAAACATATTAATTTAAATAATTAAATATAAAAATAGCTGTAAAACTAGCCAGATGAAGCCTTAGACAAATGCAATAAATTATTTCTGATGCCAATAACGTTTTAGCAACTTAAATGGCTAAATAAAATTATTAAAGTTTGCTTGACTGTAAAAACCTGCCTCAAGTGAAGGAGTTCAGGTACCTCAGGGTCTTATTGTTGCGAGATGAACCAACAAACTGGTGCAGCAGAAACAGTTTTGTTGGTGATGTCTTCAGATGAAGTCTTTGATTTACAGGTCAATGTGCAGGCCCATCTTTGCTTATGACTACCAATTCTGATTAGCGACCAAAAAATTGTTAAGCTCACTTGTCTGTGATAAACTTGAGAAGCTCAGCAATACAGGAATGGCACTGGAGAAGAACCACTCTGGATTGAAAGGTCCTAGTTGAGGGGTTCTGATCATGTAGTTAAGATCTGCCCTGGTAAACTCTGAAGGAAATGTTATAGGTACGGCTCACTGGGAGAAGACCACGCCCAGAACCAGGACATGCTATAGGAATTGTATTTCTCAAATACCTGGAAATATCTGGAAATTTCAGGATGAGCTTAAAAAAGTTCCATAGGATGGACAGCCACGTCACACCAGCTCAACATATTGCCACCATGACCCTCACAAGCAAAAAAACTGGGTAAAAAATGAATAAATGAGTGACCTTTTTATTCCTGTAAATGTAAAGTAAATTTAGAAATAATGAGACAGAGTAGATAAGGCGAACTGATAACTGATTTAAGATAATTTTTGCTAATTATGTAATGAGTGCAGAATTACTATATTAACAACCTTCATGATAAATACTTTCAATTTATGAAGGTTTTATGGAACAGATTTAAATGAACTGGGCTGAGTCACAGGGGCCATTTTGCCTAAATTACCAGTAATTATGAGTGTGCTGGACAGTGCAATTTATGCTTAAAATACACTTCATTATTAAATGTAATACATGATGTTCATATAAATGTTTGAGGTCAATCTCTACAGATAAGGAAATTAAATCTCATCCCGCAATTTAGGCATTAGTCCAGACATTTTCTAATTCATATAGGTTATAAAGAAAGCTAATGCTCTGTAAACAAAAATAAAAGTAAATGACTAATAGTATTTTCTGTAATGTTTTGCTCTCTGAAGGCTCAGATATTTTAATCATTAAAGCATTATCTTGATTTATGCTTCTCTTAGGCCTGTTTAACACATACAGCCAAATACTTCATCTTAATACAACAAAAATAAACGTATCTCTCTATATTTATACGACTCTGGGGTAGTTGAGGAAGGTCGGAGGCTGACTATGCACTGCAGTTCCTCTCTCCTCACTTACTGGATTTTAATAAAGTATGTCACAGGGACAACATTTATTTCAGGCTCTCAATTTTAAATGAAAAAAATCTTAAAGACACAGCACATGGAGAGAAATGTTTCTTTGTTAAAAGATATTGTCCTAACACAAAAAAACACTAGAGAAGGTAGTAATCAAGGCAATGATTTCAACATATAAAATGTATTTTTCTATAATTTCTTCAATAAACATTGATTCCTTTAAATACAGCTTGTCTTATTTTGGAGCACAAATTTAATCCTAAGAGACACTCCTGACATGTTTCTTTTAATCAGTGTTCTTATCTCTCAGAACCATTTTGCTATGATTATGTCATGATTATGTGTTTCTGTATTTAATGCCCAAACACAGAAAATATGATTTCATGGTTCAATAAAATTATATATTTTACAGTCTGCTATATGTTTATTAATAACCCTCTCACATTTTACACTAATGTAATTTATGCCACTCAGGAACAGCAAACTATTTAATCAACAGAGATGCCAGCAATTACATTTTCTGTAGTTTCTAGGAGGATAAGTAATGTTGGTTTTATTGAAAATAAATAAAATTATCCTTGAATCAATTATACAACTAATTTGACCATGAGACTAAAGCAAGGGCACTGCATCTGAGTGTACTGTTTTAAAAATAAAGTATTATGATTCTTCATCTGCTAAAAGAGATTCAAACACTAGACACAATATTGTATACTTATACTGGAAATCTTACCTTGGAACATGTTCATTGCCCATAATTCCTTGCCATTGAGGTGTAAATTGTGGACTATATGTTTCCAGAATTTGCTTCATTTTATTTACTGGATTTACTGAATCTGAAAGAAAGATATTGAATTATAAGAAATGTGCATTGTGAAACAACGTGTAAGGTCTCTAATAGATGCAAAACATCTCTGTCTCTGTCTTTAGTACCTTTGATATTGTTATTTACCTAACAAAAAAAATAGTTTTGATTACTGTCAGAATTTACCTTTGAACTGAATATTCTTTCATTTTATCAGAAGTTATCTTAGCATAGTTGTGCTGTCTGACACTGATGTTCTCTAGCTCAGCATTATGTGTACCATAAAATATCTAATTGTAGCCAACCTCTTTTAACCAACTATATGTCCCTCACACTCACTTTACCTGCCTACATCACTGACCATCGCCTATGTGGAGTTTCCATGTTCTCCTTGTGTCTACATGTTTTTTTTCAGTTTTCTTTATATATTTCCAAAGAAGTACACTTATTGACAATTCCGAATTCACCCTTGTGTGGGTATGCATGTCAATGGGCCCAGCAATGTCTGAGGCTGTTTCTGGCTTTGTACCCAGTGCTGATGGGATGGGCTCCAACAAAACCCCCCAAACCAATACTGCAACTGGATTAAGCAACTTTGAGAACATTATGTTATTACTAAAATTTCAAGGTAGATCTAGATTACAAAGGGAATTGAAAAGAATTAGAAAAGTGTTATAAAATGTGCTGTATATGATGATTTTTGTATAGGCTTGGATTATGCAGTGGTATTTTTCTGTAATTACTAATTAAACCAACATTGGTCTCGAGCAACTTTTATATGAAAATATAGAATTCTCCATATACAGTTTTTGCAAAATGTCAAACATTCTGCACAGGAAAGTAAAATACCACATAAAATGGACTGCCAGTACTGGACTGTATGTGCTACTAGCAATTACAATTTTGTCATTTCTAAAATGTAGATGAAGTTATCAAATGAAGTGAACATTTACATGATAAGTGCATTTTTTACCATTTAAAGTATCATGAAGAAAAACTGTACTGATTTATTAGAATATATATTAACTCATTACAAGATAAATAGGATTTTTTTTCTCCAAATATGAATATTTAAGTTAGCCTGATTGCATTAATTTTTCTCAGAGTACACCTGTTTTCCTCCAAGTTTGGTTAACTAGCGATTCTAAATTTGCCATATGTGAGCTTGAGCACTTTACCTACCACAAAAATGAATTGTCTTTAGAACATTTAAGTGAGTAATGATATAAAATATATGTGCTTTTAATTATCCTTGCATACCTAAACTACACTAAACATAATTATTAGCTTTTTTGTGATTATTTTTGCTTTTATTATATTATTGTATTAAACAAAAAGATTTCATAATTTTGTTGTTTAAAGTACAGTAGTTTTGGTATGGTTTTAGAGATTCCACATTGTGTGTGCCAATGCATAGAATGTAGTGAAATGGAATAGAGAATGTGGGTATTTTGCAACTCACAAACAGAAGAGAATTTCATCTGTCTGATGTCTCATGTTTTGTGTACCATGACACAATGAAACAAAGTAAAAAAAAGCCGGGACTGTGGCTGAACTCGCCATAGCTGTTAATCCTATGTACAGTGCTGGCTCTATCAGAAAAAGGGGGCAGCACAACTATGGTAGAAGGTTCACACTCATTTGGTGTTTTTTAGCTATTTAAATTGACATGGTCCAACAAGATTAGTATCTGTAGTCAACAGATCTGACATACCCAGTGACATATTGAAAATACTGATGTCAGGTTTACCTGGTAACAGTCTCGATGGACTTTTTCTTCTTTGGTGTGGAGCATGTGGCATGCATTTCTTCCAAAAAAAGACATGAAAGATTGATTCATCCGTTCACAATAAATGTTTCTATTGTGTGATGGTCCACCCAAGATGCCTCTGAGTCCAGAGGAGTCAACAGAGCTTCTGGACACTGTTCACATATGGCTTCCGTTTTGCACATCACGGTTGTAACTGACATTTGTGGATGTAAATGTGTATTGTGTAACTTGATAAAGGCTTGTCAAAGTGCTCCTGAGGCCGTGGTTATATGACCTGTTGATGAATGATGGTTCTTGCCACACTGCCATCTGAGGGATCGGAGATCACAGGTAGTCAGCTACGGTTTTGGCCCTTGCCCTTTACACACTGACAGATCTGATTAATCTTTACATTATATTATGCAGTGTTGAGGGTGAAATATCTAAAATTTCTTCTGATCTTTCTTTATTCGATTTTCTTGAGCATCTGTGGGAAAATTTCCAATCCTCAACCCATCCTTGCTACTAAAGGATCAGGCCTGAACGAAAGTGTTTTACCAAAGCATGTTTGCAATCACACGTTGAAAATTATTTGCTTCTACTCACATCATTGTTTTCTTATTAAACTTACTGTTGGCCTTAAATTGTCCCATCTTTTTTGGAATATGGTACAGGAATTCAATTCCAAGAATTTATGTGTTTATGATAAAACAAAGTTAACCAGACTATCTCTTTAAATATCTTAATTGTACACTGTTAACAATAGATTATAAGTCAAAGTGAAATGTGAAAGCACTGCTTTCTGCTTCTCTTTGTATTTTCTGAGTTTTGGTTGTAGATTCGCTCCCTTTTTATGTTTACTTTGTGGTTTGTGTTATGGGCTGCCAACATAGGTTTTGATACTCCATAACCATCCATCCATCCATTATCCAACCCGCTATATCCTAACTACAGGGTCACGGGGGTCTGCTGGAGCCAATCCCAGCCAACACAGAGCACAAGGCAGGAAACAAACCCCGGGCAGAATGCCAGCCCACTGCAGGATACTCCATAATGAATGAATGACATCTGTTACTAACAAAAAAATCACACAGAAGAATATTTCATAAATATATGTAATGGTCCTTGATGAAGTAACATTCTCACAAAAAAAATAATTGATAACTTAATTATTACTTATAAAGCAGACTGTGATATGCAAAATTGATTTACTGTGTTGAAGCTAATATACAGTATTTTAAGATTCCTTGCTGTTACTATAAAAATGCATTCCTGAAACAGCCTGGTTGTACAATCTTGTAAAATGGTCAAATACATTTCGACTAACTTCATATATGTTGCATGCAACTGGCAGTGCAAGGGTGAATATTTCTTAAGTACATACTTTGTATTAACATGGGCATGAGATGTTCAAAAAATGCTTAAAAGTCCCATCTTTCTCAAGGGATGTGTAAATGCCTTACAGCACGTTGTTCTATTCTATTTAACTACTTATAAAGTAAAAACTTCTTCAATCACACTTATGTCTAATGACTTTGAAAAGAGACAGCCAGACAAAAATAATAGTCTGACAGTGATATATCACTGTACAACATGTAGGACATAAATCATACATTTCTCTTTCTTGCCAGGCTTTTTAAGTAATATGATACTTTTCACTGTACTGGCTGCTTGCTATGTACAGTACATCACACCAGTATTTTGATAAACCCTAATTGACAAACTGAAAAAAAAGTGAAGTATAAGGTTATCCATCCATCCATCTTCTAACCCGCAGAATCCGAACACAGGGTCACGGGGGTCTGCTGGAGCCAAACCCAGCTAACACAGGGCACAAGGCAGGAACCAATCCTGGGCAGGGTGCCAACCCACCGCAGGACACACACAAACACACCTACACACCAAGCACACACTAGGGCCAATTTTAGAATCGCCAATCCACCCAACCTGCATGTCTTTGGATTGTGGGAGGAAACCGGAGCGCCCGGAGGAAACCCACGCAGACACGGGGAGAACATGCAAACTCCACGCAGGGAGGACCCGGGAAGCGAACCCGGGTCTCCTAACTGCGAGGCAGCAGCGCTACCCACTGCGCCACCGTGCCGCCCCAGTATAAGGTTAGAAAACCATAAATCCATTTAGATACCTGTAACCTTTAAAATGAAAATTGTGTTAGACTTTAACATGCAATAGCTCAAACTATAGCTACTTCATATATCTTTGTGAATGCTACATTTATTTCCAAAATAATAAGGCTTATTGAATAAAACTTTGGAAATCAAAACCTTTTAAGTTATTTAAGGCCAATTTAAATGTATACCTATTAAGACAGAAATTTGAAACTTTCTTAATATGAAGACACTGTACAGGATTTTTTCCTTCATCATCCACCAACAGTACAATTACCAAATTATACTGTTATATATTGTCCTACTTTTAGAAATGTTCATTTATAATTGTAAAATTTCTACACAAATTAGAATCCATATTTCCATCATTTAACATTTATAGGGTCAGCTCAAGTTGGATGGTTGGGATACAAAGTCAGAGAAGCGAAATTGTGTTGGTTTGGACATGTGCAGAGGAGAGATGCTGAGTATATTGGGAAAAGGATGCTAAAGACAGAGCTGCCAGGGAAGAGAAAAAGAGGAAGGCCTAAGTGAAGGTTTATGGATGTGGTGAAAGAGGACATGCAGGTGATGGGTGTAACAGAACAAGATGTAGTGGACAGGAAGATTATGGAACAAGATGATCCGCTGTGGTAACCCCTAATGGGAGCAGCTGAAAGAAGAAGAAGAACACTTAACACAACATATTTAACAACACAAAACAACATATTTTACTCTAACATGTTTAGTTAAAGTTAACAAATGAACCACTCATAGAAGAGGTAAGGGCTTTTTGTGAACATTTCCAAATAAGTTTTTATTTTTATGCCATTGATGTCCAGAATCATTGCAAATTATCACCTGAAATATTCTCATTTAAATTTTTTTTTTTATTTTTATTAATTTTATTGCAATCCATACAAATCAATCAAGTTTTTACAAAAAGAAAAATTGAGTGAAGGACAAATCGATCTCCACCCCTGAGAGAGAGAGCAAGGCAAACGGCGTGAAATTTAAGGCTTGTAAACATACCTAAATGAATAAATTCTCTGTGCTTTATGAGCTTATTTTAAAATAATACTGATTAGATCCTGCCATGTTTTGAAAAAGTCTGTACGGATCCTCTAACTGAATATTTGATTTTTTCCAACTTCAAATAGTATAACACATCAGTTTCACACTGACTTAAAAGAGGAGAGTTCGGGTTCTTCCAGTTTATCAGAATGAGTCTGCTGCCAAAAGTGTAGTGAATGCAATCACAATTTGTTTGTCTTTCTCCACTTTAAACCCCTCTGGAAGAACCCCAAACATAGCTGTTAATGGGTTAGGAGGGATTGTAAGTCCAAGGCTGTCTGAAAGGTAATTAAAAATTTTTGTCCAGAATAATGTTAATTTGGTGCGGGCCCAGAACATGTGACCCAGTGAGGCTGGGACTTGGTTGCAGCGTTCGCAGATTGGATCTTGCCCTGGAAACATTTTGGAGAGTTTTAGATGAGACAGATGTGCTTGATATATAATTCTGAGTTGTATAATTGTATGCTTTGCGCATATGGAGCTCGAGTGAATTCTCTGCATTGCTATTTTCCACTCCTTTTCTGATATATTAATTGAGAGATCTTTTCCCCAGTGACTTCTTGGATCTTTGAAAGGGAGAGATTGTAAAATGATTTTATATATTGCAGAGATGGTGTCTAAGTCCTTGAGATTGAGCAATATTTTTTCCAGCATGGATGAGGGTGCAAGATGAGGAAAATCGGGAAGGTTCTGTCTAACAAAGTTCCTGATTTGAAGATAGTGAAAGAAATGTGTTGCTGGAATGTTAAATTTGGAATGTAACTGTTCATAGGATGCAAAGACATTGTCTATATAAAGATCTCTAAGCAAGTTAATTCCAAATTTTTTCCAGATATTAAAAACTGCATGTGTTTGCGAAGGTTGAAAGCGGTGGTTCTCTTGCAGAGGTGCCACAGATAGAAGCTTCTCCGTCTTAAAATGCTTTCTACATTGGTTCCATATTCTAAGTGAGTGAAGCACAATTGGGTTATTAGTATATTGCCGATAACGTGTGTTTATTGGAGCACACAGCAAGGAATACAAAGAAGTACTGCAGGATTTACTTCTATTGCTGACCAAGCTTGTGTATGTTCTTCTATTTGGCTTCTAATTTATTTCTGTGGGAAAGATATGAGATAATCTGTCCTCTTAAGAAGGCCTTAAGATTTTCCCAGAGTATTCCTGCAGAGATCTGTGAGGATGTATTTGTCTCTAGAAAGAATTTGATTTGTTTGGATATAAATTCTGTACAATTCTCGTCTGCTAATAGAAGCAGGTTGAGACGCCATCTGCGGGGTGAGTGTATGGGGCTTAGTAATTTTAGCTCCAAGATCATAGGTGCGTGGTCAGAAATAACAATAGCATCATATTTGCAAGATTTAATCATTGGCAAGAAGTTATCTATCCTAATAAAAGGCAAAGCCCTCACTGACTGACTGACTGACTCACTCACTGACTCATCACTAATTCTCCAACTTCCAGTATAGGTAGAAGGCTGAAATTTGACAGGCTCATTCCTTACAGCTTCCTTACAAAAGTTGGGCAGGTTTCATTTTGAAATTCTACGCATAATGGTCATAACTAGAAGCTATTTTTCTCCATTTACTGTAATGGAGTTGAGCTCAAAAGCCGTGGGGGGCGGAGTTTCGTGTGACATCATCACGCCTCCCACGTAATCACGCAGTACGTAGAAAACCAGGAAGAGCTCCAAAAAGCACTGAAGAAAACATGCATTATATAATTAAGAAGGCAGCGAAACAATTAGAAGCCAGTGAGTGACATATACTACCATATTCAGCGGCTCACGTGAACTGACGCACTGCGCAGACAAAAATCAACAGTTCCAAAGAGTGCTGAACAAAAACCGAATTACACTGCTATGCTCAAATAGACAAACCACATGCCGTGGCGCAATAGTAGTGGCTTCGCCTCTAGCCACGTCGAGGTTCGATTCCCGAGAGGGGATGCACTGAGTATGTACGTGCACTTCCCGATTCATTTTAGCCTCGCATCCCCTTGGTTTGAGACGTATGAAAAAATATGCGGTTAACGCAGAAAGACAGATCACCAATTGAAGCTTTATGAATAATGGATACTTTATTCGCGATCAATGATTGTTTTGGTAAAGCCATACTCAGTGTATTCATTAGATGAACGGTAAAAAAGTAAGAGCGAGGGGAGGGTAACTTATTGAGGCACGCAGGCAAAACCACAATAGCACGCGGGCTCGATGTACTGTAGTGCGCGTCAACTCGATCTGAATTGCGCGATCACATTCGAAAAATATATCTTTTCAAGTTCTATTTAGTCCATATGTGTCAAACTCAAGGCCACGGGCCACATCCGCCCGCGTGTAATTATATCCGCCCGAGATCATTTTATATACTGTATTATTGTTATTAATGGCCCAGGGATATGAAGCGCTGGTAACACAATAAACTACAGATCCCATAATGCAGCGCTTCAGCTGCCTTGCAGAACACTTACCAGGTTAATCAAGTCTAGCTTATGATGCTGCAAGTTATTGCAAAGCTAGCCCACACGATGCCAAAGAGAAAAGGTGATTCTGAACATAGAGCCTTTAAAAACCGATGGGAGGCTGAGTATATGTTTACTGACATTGCCGGTAAACCCGTGTGTCTCATTTGTGGAGCTAATGTGGCTGTAATTACAGAATTTAATCTAAGACGGCACTATGAGACAAAACATCAAGATAACCTGAAAGACCTGAATGCAATGCACAAGATACAGAAAGCAGAAGAGTTAAAGAAGAATCTGACACTTCAGCAGACGTTTTACCGTGCAAAATCACAAAGTGATTTCAAGTGAAGCTACTTTTATGGGAGACACAAATGCACCAGTGCAACTTGCCCCACTTTCCCTGTTGCCAAGTAATGTTGAACCAAGTCGGCACAACGGTGTTCCCAAATACGCACTTT
This sequence comes from Polypterus senegalus, assembly GCF_016835505.1. Classification (NCBI taxonomy): domain Eukaryota; kingdom Metazoa; phylum Chordata; class Cladistia; order Polypteriformes; family Polypteridae; genus Polypterus; species Polypterus senegalus. Next base: position 239,707,690 of record NC_053154.1, read on the forward strand.
GCTGATAAACTGAGCGCACTGCGCACTGAGTTCGAACGGCGCTTTGGTGACTTTGAAGAACAAAAAAAGAATTTTGAGTTGTTTCGCAACCCATTTGCGTCGATGTGGAAACTGCACCTGTGCAGATTCAGATGGAGGTGATTGAGCTGCAGTGTAATGGCACACTGAAGGCAAAGTACGATACTGCAGGGCCCCACAGTTTATTCACTCCATTCCCGCAGAAATGCTCCAGCTCCGTCTACATGCGGCTCGAACCTTGTGCATGTTTGGTACCACATATCTGTGTGAGAAGCTCTTCTCAGTCATGAAGACTAACAAAACAGCACACAGGAGTCGCCTCACTGATGAGCACCTGCAGTCCATCCTGAGAATCTCCACAACACAGAACCTCACACCAAACATAAACGAACTTGTTGCCAAAAAGATGCCAGGCGTCCAGCTCTGATAAAATGACATATGAGCAAAGACAACTGAATGATTTGATTTGTTACTGCTGAAAAGAACAAATTTTATTTATATTTCCAGGTTTTGTTATGCACCATGTTCATATTTGAATTTGTATAATTTTGACAGGATATATTTTTATGGAGAGCAAAATCTTTTGGGATATTTAAAATTTAAGTTTATTTTTATATAAAATTACATAAGAGTAAAGAAATTTGAATGTTTGTTCTTTTAACGTTTACTTTATTTCTAACTTGTATAATTTAGACAGGATATATTTTTATGGAGAGCAAAATATTATAAGTTATTTAAGGTTTGAGTTGATTTATTCGGAATAATATTCTGTCGACTAAATAAAAATTCCTTCTATTTAAAATTTAAATAGAACTTGAACAGAAACGATAGTTCATAATATCCACGCAGACTTGCACGTAAGAGCGGGAGTCATCCGTTTTAACAAGCAGCGTATTGCACTGATACGAAATAGCCTGCCCATTTAATTATTTAGGAATGGATAAATAAATTAAGATTTTGTACAAATAATGTTTTTCATTTTTCTTCCTTCATGGATTCTGGCACCCCCAGCAACAGTTGCTCGCACCCCAAAGACTGTATATATGTGTATATATATATATATGTATATATATGTATATATGTGTGTGTATGTAGATATGTATGTATATATATATGTGTATGTGTGTATATATGTGTGTGTATGTATATGTATGCGTGTATATGTAGATATGTATATATATATATATGTATATATATGTGGATGTATGTGTATATATGTATGTATATATGTGTATATATATATATATGACAGCAACACTCATCACTCACAACAGTGTCAAAACAATTACATTGACAATCATGTTTAGTTATTTTCAAAATGTTTTCTTGTATTTTTCATTACTTCTTTAACACACTACTTCTTCGCTGCGAAGCGCGGGTATTTTGCTAGTTGTCTATAAATAAGTAATCAATCCTTGAGTATCAATGATGTACTGGTGAGTAGAAAGAATATGTTCTTGAGTTTGGGTTTAAAAACCTCCAGGGGTCTGATAAGTTGTGATCAGCTATAAACTTTGTAATTATCTTTGTGGTGTTAGATGCCGTTCCCCCTGTGGAAGAAGTCCTATCTAAGAGTGGATTTAGAACACAATTAAAGTCCCCAGCCATTATAATTTTATGAGTGTTCAGATTGGGAATGGATGCAAATAAATTTTGTATAAATTCCTTATCATCAACATTAGGGGCATAAACATTTATCAAGATAATTTTACAGTTAGATAAGTCTCCCATGACCATTACATATCCCCCTTCAGTATCCAATACTACATCTGATGCTACAAATGATACTGTTCTATGTATGAGAATTCCCACACCTCAAGTTTTCTTTGTAAAACTAGAATGGAACATTTGACTAGTCCAGTCTTTTTGCAGCCGGAACTGATCCTTGCTTAGTAAATGGGTCTCCTGTAAAAATACTATTTTAGCGTTTAGACCTGTTAGGTGAGAGAGTACTTTCTTTCTCTTTAATTCGTGATTCAGGCCTTTAACATTCCAGCTCAAGAAGTTAACTGTCCCATCATGGAGACATTGATTCTGAGTTTTTGATATCATTTTATAGTCTTAACTGGAAGTAAGACAGCTTCGGCCTTAATTTCCTATTTCCCCTAGAGTTATTGCCATGCAGCTTATTATTACGTTGGTGGTTATAATTATAAAGATTAAAAGGATAGATTAGGTATAGATCAAGCCTGCTCTCTTTCTCTCCCCCCTCCCTTTTTGCCTCCCCACGTGAGGCAAGAACCCACTTCACACAGTCCCAGTCCTCTGACATACCCAGAGACAGAGCACGTCCAAAGCAAAACAAGACCCCACGCAGCGGCATTTTAGGGTTAAAAAAATAGAGATATCTATTACCTACTATTTATAGTCTAAAAAATTGTGCACTTAAAATATATATAATCTTCAGCAATCTTAGTGTATTAAGATAATACACCCGGATAATAAACCCGGGGAATGGTGTTAGAAATTTGTCCAGAATAAGCATAATAAGTCTTAATGCAATAATAGCAATAACAATAAACCAAGGGTATGATGTTGAACAGTCTCGTTTAGGGTAGAGAGAAAATAATTAGATAATAAAAAAAAAGAGAAAAAAGAAAAAGTAATTAAGCACAATAAAACATAAACAGATAGCGCCCTAGTAATAATTGATGATAAAAACCCGTATTTTAAACAAAGAGATCAGACAGTAGATTATTAATCCTTGCTATATCATTAACGGCCATGACTCACTATTATGTATCATAATAGTCCCGGGATCAGCTTTCTTAATTCCTTTTCTGCTTCTTCCTTGCTAGCGAAGACATAGAATTGACCCTGCAATTCCACTTTCAGTTTGGCCGGATACAAGAGGCTGTATTTGACGTTGGCTTGCCATAACCGCTGCTTAATGTTGTAGAAGGCTGCGCATTTAGTAGCTGTTGCTGGAGAGAAGTCAGGGAAGATACGAATGTGATTATTTTCATATATAATCTCTTGCTTGTTTCTGAGGAGTGCCATCACCTCTAGCTTAAATGATAATCTTTCAAAGCGAATAATAAAAGATCTAGGTCTAACGGTATTTGATCCGCGTATGCAGTAAGCCGCTGCTATCTCAGAATCTGCTTTAAAGTCCTCCCCGATTATTTTAGAAAAAAGTTCAGCTGCGAATTTCATAGGGTTTGGACTTTCTCGATTCTCAGGCTGACCTTCAATTCTGACATTATTCCTTCTGCTTCCATCTTCCAAAGCAGCCAGTCTGTCTCAGAGTTTTTTGCATTTGGAGCTGACATTTACTGCTTTTTCTTTGGCACTGGCAGCTAAATTTTCAGCTATTTCAATCCGAGTCGTGAATGCCTCCTTGAGATCCTCCAGTTGATCAGTAAGCGTGCTCAGTTTAACCAAGTTTTCCTGAATGTGCTCTTCAATTTTACCCAGCACCTGTCGCAACTCCACTTGCAGCTCCTGTTGCAGCCTTTCATTTGCCTGTTGCAGCTCCAGTTGCTGCCTTTCATTTGCCTGTTGCAAATCCTGTCGCAGCCTTTCATTTGCCTGTTGCAACTTCTGTCTCAGTTTCTTATTTGCCTTCTCGCTTTTCTTTATATCTTGCATGAGCTCAGCGAACATCACCTTCAGTTCAGACAGTTCAATTGTGCTTTCTTGTACCGTAGGTGAAGCGGCAGGCTCTACTGTAGTCGGTGTCCCCGCTGTTCCCGGCTCGCGTGGAGTAATTGAAGCCGCGGACTGCAAGGCCTTTTCCAGTTTCAGGTGATCTTCTCAGATCGGCGAGCTATCGAGATCTGCACTCACGATCGTACATTCGCTCCCCTTTTCGCTCTCAGCTGGCGACGATGTAGCAGACCGTGGTCCCAAGGAGTCTGTACTTTCGCCCATATGATCCAGGTCTGTCTCTGAAAGGCCTTATCTTGAACTAGGGTTTGCTCATCTTAGCTTAGGTGCAGCTTTAGTTTTCGATTCTTTCGGTTCCCCTTTCTTGTTGGCCATGTTTATATATGCTTACATATACTGTAGCAGTGCCCCTCAGGTTGAATAAATACAGGATATCTCAGGATAATAAGCAGATAATATGAAAAATAACACCGCTGCTAGCGGAGCTCCACTTCAGACATCGGACGAGACCTCATTTAAATATTTTAAACTGTATATTTAAATCTTTAAAAACCCTACAGTAATCTGTCAAAAAGAATGCTACACATGTATTTTAACTTGTCTCAAATTCTAAATATTATGATTATAGCACTCATCTACTGTATTAAGTTTTGAGACACAAAGTATTTGGTGTGTCATGTACGGACAGGGGCTCCAGCTGGATGGAAGGACCTGGGGGGAAAGTGTGTTCAGGGCATTATTTACCCTGGGACATTAGAGAGCAGTCTCCCTGAGTTGCTGGGGCACCACAGATTCCTGCAGGGCATGCTGGGAGTTGGAGTTCACTGCAGCCCTATTGAGTTCCATGGTAGCTGCCGGGGGAGCTGCAGAGGCCTACTTTGGTCTTTCACCATACCTGGAGCACTCCCAGATGCGGCTTAAAAGGAGCCAGCTGACACTACTCCGTGGAGTCAGAGTTGGGAAGGAGTGGATGATGCTTTCTGGAGGAGGAGAGAGAGAGACAGAGAGAGAAAGGGAGAGAGAGAAAGCCGAGCAGAAGATGACAAAGTGCTGTGATTTGTACTTACTGTTGCTGTGCTTTTGTACTGTGCTGCTGTGGGGAGCGAAAGACAAGTGCTTTCCCATAGACATAAATGTGTGCTGTGCTGAAACTTGTGTCTGGTATCTATCTGTGTTGAGCTTGGGTGGCTGGTGCGCCCCCTTCCAGGCCACAGGTATCACAAGGTCAGGAAGGTCAAGGAGAAAGGAAACTGTGAATTCTGCTCAAGTGGCTCTGGAAATGTAGATCATGAGTAGAAGAGGGACATTTCATCAGAGTTCCCCCCTAAACAGTGAATATTTTTAAAAACATAAAAAAGATCATGCTAAAACATAAAAAATATCCCATGCTTGAATCCTTAATGGGGCATCATCTAAAATGTAGTAATGAAGTGAGGATACTAGGTGAAAGACCACAAACAGGCTCTTGACAACTCAATTATGAGTCCTCTTCTAGTGACTTTTGTCAAATTAAGTGTCCAGTTTCTTTAAATATTGTGGTAATGTCAAAAAACAAAAGTTTGGAAGGTAGTACGTAGGGGTTTCTTAGACAAATGGGAAAAAGATTCAACGGCCCAATGAGATTGACATTTTCTACTTTGTTTAGCATATAGCAAGTTTAGCACCACACATCATTCTAACAATAGCAATTTTAGTACTACAAAATCATGAAAGAAAAGTAATCCTGGAGGTGTCATAAGATGGTTTTGGGAGAATCTTATATACATAAGCATAAGTGTAATAATATAGCAAATTAAAAAAATAATTTTTATAATCCAACTTTTCACTTTCTGAACCTGGCCACATAGTTAGAAGAAACTTTGAAGGAGGTTCCACATGGGTCCAATTTAGATTCAGTTGTTAGCTTAAAGTGGAAGTCTTTGAGATGCAATATTTACACTCCACACAGATAATGATCAATCTAAGAAATTAATCCACACATTTAGAATATTGAGGCAGACGTGGTAAAGAATGTGCCACCATGCTGTCCAAATTGCACATAAATGCTTAATTATATTAATAAATACATACATTATATAGTGTGCTTCCAATATGAATAGTTAACAGCCAGTTAAATTTACAATGCTTCTTACTTTCTAATTACTTACAGCTAGCTTGTAGTAATTAAAGCAATACATTTTCAACTTGGCACTGCATATCGCACCATAAATGAGAGAACATTTGGATAAATCATGGTAAAAAACAATCAATTTTGTATAATAAATGTGTGTACAAAAGGATAACTTCTGATTAATAAGTCGTAAGATACTGTTTCTGTTTTTTGCCACTGTGAACTCAACTTGAAGGTCATTCTGCTGCTGTACATCAGTGGATCGTAAACAATTTTACAAGAATGTCATCAGTCGTATATTTTTTTTGTTGAATATACTGTATATTCATACAAATGACTCCTACTACCATCTTGTGACACTGCCCAGTTAATGAGCTCTTCCTGTAGCAGTGGTGAAGGAACAGGTTGTCATTTTATTTAAATATTTTGTTAACAACATCACTGTATTACTTAAACTTGTATTTCTTTCTTGGCATCACAATTCATATTAGAAACAATTTTGCCAACTAAGAATAAAATAAGGACAAGACAGCAAAGAGACGCAAAAAGCAATAAAAAGTACACTTCTGGTATATTTGACTGTGATGTCTTGGTTGCCTGCAGCTGGTATACTCTCGTTCAACATGGACAAATAAACTGAAATGGACTGGGCAAGGAGAACATACACACATCAAGAGATGGTGCAAGAGAGTACGGTGCTTATATTCAATCAATTAAGTGCCCAAAACAAAAGTGGAGCACAGTTTCTTCAAACTGAAGATGAATAAATCAATAAATAATCCAGAAAAAAAACTGTGTTCATGATTGAGGTTAAAATTCAATAAATAACCTGTTTTTGTACTTAAAGATTAAAAGTATCTGTTCAGCTATTAAGGTCACCTCAGCGACAGGAGACGTCCTTTGGCAAGCTAAGTCAACCTTCTTATGACTAGTGTTTCCGCTGCCATCCCTTGGTGTCCATGACTCACTTGTGAGCTCTGCTCCCTAAATCCATCACCGTCCCCCAAAATTCTGAGGATTTCCCAGATCTGCCCCATGATCGTTATCCACTGACATGTCCCTTACTGCTAGCCTTCACTCTTCATCACCGGCTCTGCCTCAATCCTGACACTCCACTTTTGTTTTCCTTTCCTTTTAAACCTCTGAATTTGTCTGCTTCTCTCTCTTCTCTCCAGCTTCTCAATATTCCTTTGGGTGTGGCATCCTAATTACTATCCATGAGGTAATCGGTAGGGAACAGCTGACCAAATTAAGCAATCAGCTTCCCTCCACACTGGACACCCCGCAACCACACCCACAGAACCCGAGGCACACTGTCTTTATTTTAAAAACCCGTATTCTGCCAAACATACATTACCACAGTTATTCCATTTTTTTCGCTGAAGCAAACAAGCAAACAAATTATCGATATGTATATCATGCCTCTGCTCTGAACTTATTTTGTCATTTTGGATGATTTTTCCGTTTGGTTTAAGATAGATTTGTACTATAATGACATGACATGAATATTGTAAAATGCTAACAATTTAACTCAATTCTTTATAGAATTTTGCAGCACGTACATAAACAGCTGGCCTTGTATATGAAGCTAATTTGTGCATTGAGGCATTCAAGCATTTTATGATTGGTGACAAGTGTTTTTTGTTAAAATGTGAATTCCAACTGGTTAAGTATCTTTACACCTATCAAAAAAATCTAAAAACTGTAAACATTTACCAAATGTCTATGCGTGCCAAGATTGTGAAAGAACAGGGGGAGAGAGAGAGTGGTCAGGGCATTATCTCCCCAAGTTGCTAGGTGGCAGCACCTCTCGGTGCCACGGATTCTAACAGGACTTAATGGGAGTTTGCTGCATCCCTGTTGAGTTCTGTGAATTCCAGCATGGGGAGCTGTGGAGACTGCATAGCCCTATGACATCAGGCTTCCACTACACCTGAGTGTACTTCTGGAACACGCTAATGGGCCACCTGGAGTGCTGTTGGGTGCAGCTTAAAATGAGTCAGCTGCCAGTACTCTGTGTGTCAAAGTTGGGAGGAAGTGGACGAAGCTTGCCGGAGGAGGAGTGCGGGCAAGAGAGAGAAACAGAGAAAGAGAGAAGAAAAGAGGACAAAGTGCTGTTTATTTACAGTATTATTGTGCCTTAAAGGGGAACAATTGAAAATGTGTGTTCTGCAAAAGGTACAGGGAGTGGACTGCTGAGGACTGGGGTAAAGTAATTTTCTCTGATGAATCCTTTTTACATTTGCTTGGGGCATCCGGAAAAAAGATTGCCTGGAGAAGAAAAGGTGAGTGCTATTTATCAGTCCTGTGTCATGCCAATAGTAAAGCATCCTGAGACCATACATGTGTGGGGTTGCTTCTCAGTCAAGAGAGTGAGTTCACTCACAATTTTGCCTAAGGACACAGCCATGAATAAAGAATGGTACCAAAACATACCTCAGACAGTAACCTCCAAACCATCCAAGAACAGTTTGGTGGTTTTCCAGCATGATGTAGCACTGTGCCATAAGTGATAACTAAGTGACTCGGGGAATAAAACATTGACATTTTGGGTCCATGGCCAGGAAACTCCCCAGACCTTAATCCCATTGAGAACTTGTGGTCAATTCTCAAAAGGTGGGTGGACAAAAACAAACTCACAAATTCGGACAAACTCCAAGCATCGATTATGCCAGAATGGGCTGCCATCAATCAGAATTTGGCCCAGACGTTGATTGACAGCATGCCAGGGTGAAATGCAGAGGTCTTGAAAAAGAAAGACCAACACTGAAAACATCTGATAAAAAGATCTATAAACATTGAAGCAGCAAACTTTGTGAAAATCAATACTTCTGTCATTCTCAAAACTTTTGGCCACTAGTATATGACAAATGCATGCACATGGTATTTGGTTGGTGTCTGATTTGCACTCATTTATGCTGAGTTAGTCTCCAGCCATTCACAGCCCCAAGTTAGATTAAGCTGGTTTGAGAAATTTATAATTAATTTCAGTATGTAAACAATCTATATTTACCTGGTTCTTTAACTTCATTATAAGGATCCACAACATCTGAAATTAAACATTAAGGTCATACAGTATATTTGAAATAAACCAGAAAACAATAAAAAGTAAAATGAATACAGAGCCTTATAACAGAAAATGATAAAATGCAATGACCTATGAAATGTAAATAACATAACAAAATGATTCAGTCATTGGGTTCTGGGGTCCAAGATATTTCTGTTCTCATTAACTGGGTTTTGCTTGCCTCTGCTGTATGTCCTGTCAGTCACTACTTCTTCACTATTCAGATATCTTTATTTTGATCCATACTACCACACAATCAGGTAATATAATAACCAGCATGCATTTATATTTAAATCACCACATGTTCTTCCAGATACAGTTTTGTGCAACTTTTCAGCCTTGACATTATAGAGATAGCTGCTTGTCTGTAGGTACAAAGTCTTATATTTGAACTATTTGTTTCTAAGAAAAACACAGAACCAAAATTAAAGGTAGCTTTATCCTGGTGATATGGAGCTTGACAAAACCCAGATAATGCATTTATACAAATTAAACGTGTATATAAAAATAAATTAAAGAAAATAACACCCCATAAAAGTGAATACGCTTCTTGAATGAACTGTGACAAGCTCTGCAGGCTTAGAGTAATTTAAATAAAGGATCAATTGCGAAGTTTTGCAGCAATGATAAGTAGGCTGCTGCGGTGGGCCGGCACCCTGCCCAGGGTTTGTTCCTACCCTGTGCTGGCTGGGATTGGCTCCAGTAGAACCCCGTGACCCTGTGTTAGATATAGCGGGTTGGATAATGGATAGATGGATAAGTAGACTGGCTGAAAAGAACATCAGTTAAAAAACTGGTTTAAATTTACAGTGCTAATTAACAAGTTGTCTGATTGGCAAAAGGATGTCAAGAGAGATAATTTGACACAGGGCAGGAACAGGCTGTATCAGGGATTGCAAAAGTGAAAAGAGAATTCTGTCCTAGTAGAGGAGATGCAATTTCCCCTGCTCAGTCTGCAATAACTGGCACTGGTAATGTAGTAGGTGTTCTGAAGAAGCTATAATCATAGACACCAGTGTAGTACAGAGAGAACTCCCATAAACCTAGGGGTGAAACGTAATATATATTTCAATGGCACTACAGAGCAGGCAACTCAGCAGTTGCCAGCAATGCTAGATCTTCCTTGCAGAGGCATGGTAAGAACTGAAGTTGGCAACAGGGGAAAAACTAGCATAAAGAGAGTAGTAGATTGTCTCATATCAAGTGGGGCCACACATTTGTGAGTAGAAAACCTAAAACTCAGCTAAAGAGTGTGGATGTAAAAAGTCTTTTACAAAAGCAACTGTTATTAATTTAACACCATTAGTCACCGAAAATTATTTTCAAATCAAAATCTCTTATTTCTTGCATTTATAGTTTTGTACCTTTTCTTTATTTTATTTGCTACAGTATGTCCTGCTTTTAATGACTAATATGTATGTGGTACTCAACAATCTCTGGTCCAATGGCTATAATCATCTAAGTTTGTTTATTGTTGTGGAGAATGGGGACTTCCATTTTCTTTAATCTAACAGATAAATTTTCATTACACAACTTGGCCCTTGAATATCACCACAATAAGACAAAAAAAATCTGCAACATAAACAAAACTTCAAATCATGTTATTTCCTCTGTACTTTCATATTTGTATGCACAATATAGTGCATGATATACTATGAATGCATATAGTTAGCCTCAAAATAAATACAATTGTAATAAACTACACACAGTGACAAACAAATTTTGATTATACAAATTGTGGTTATTTTTACAGTCAGAAAATGGGAGGTGTTCACTTTAATTTTACATGTCTACATAATTTGATGCTCCTCTTCAGCAACAGTACGCACTGTGACAGGAAAAATGAACTGAGAGCCTTGCAGTCATTGCATTTTTGGGAGAGAAACGGCTTCTTGAATCTGGGGTCATCATTAGTCATTTACAGTTTCTGTCTGTTCAACGGCAAGAGCTGCCTTAATACACAAACCCATTAAACAGTGAAAAAAATTTTTTTCTCTCCTTTCTAGTATATATTTTTCTCTCTATATATATAAAAAAAATCAGCATATAACATTAAAAATGTAATAAAAGGATACATTTGAAGTTGTGGGTATTCACTGGTGTACAGTTTGCTGGTAAATCCCGACTGATAGGCACCTGTTTCCAAAGATAACACAAATAAGACTCAAGAAATTGTAGTACTGTAGTAGCAATGAAACAGAGAAAGGATAACAAAGGACTGCAACTGACAAAAAAAGTTTTTAAAGTAAATATTAAGCTAATGTTTTTCTTTTACTTGGTTTCTGAATAAAAGTTTCAATTTACACTGCATGCTTCCAGATTAATTTGCCAGGCTTACCGCTTTGATGGATTTTTTTTGATCTCCTTTGACTTTTGCCTGTTTTGCACTTTTGCTCTCATGTTTACCTTCACTTTTAACTGAAACACACAAATAACAAAATATTTGATGGTAATCTGTTATTCAAGACCATAGGAGCAAATAACGGAAGATTACAATTCATGTTATAATTTCAACTACAAGGTGGAAACTTAAAAAAAAAAGCATATTAACTTTTGGTTCTGAGATATTTTTCACACGAAAGCATACTTTGTAATCAGCTTTAAAGCAATCATTATCCTAAAAACAAGAAATAGGAAATAACGTAAAATAAATAATATGCATGCGTTACCTAAGCTAAGAGTTATATGGTGCCTTAAAAATATAACATGACTAGATTTTACACTGGATAAACTACAGATACGGACTAGATTTAATCTGAAAATGAATTACTTGTTCATAAAACGTCTGATTCAGATAAACACAGCAATTACCATAGGTATTTATCACATTATACTTGGAACATTTCTAAAAATACACATGGTAAAATGATAAATGTAATTATTAGTGAGTTATTTTCTACCTGCTTAATCCTGAACAGGGGCAGGGGGTCTGCTGGAGTCTATCCCAGCTAACATTGGGCTCAAGGTAGGTAAAAATCCTGGGGAGGGCTTCAGTCCATCACAGGGAGAACACACACACACATACCACACATTAGGCCCAATTTAGTGTTGCCAATCCACCTAACCTGCGTGTTTTCGGACTGTGGGAGGAAACTGGGGCACCCACAGGAACCCCAAACAGACATGGTGAGAAATGCAAACTCCATGCAGGGAGGACCCAGTAAAAGAACCCTGGTCTTCTTACTGCGAGGCAGCAGTACTACCAGTGAACCATCATGCTTCCCAACAAGACAATACTATACTATTTAATACTACTTAAATTTGAAATAGAATATTTTAAATGAGATGTTTTTTCCATTTGAATTACATATAAAAATAAGTAGTCAATAACATTTATAATCTTATACTCAATGTTGCTGTGCTATTGTGAAGCTGGGGGTAATACTCCTTAAAACTAATTATAATATGATAAGAGCACTTACCATATAGTAAAGGTTAATACTTTATAATTAGTGAATTAGAATTTCAAAATACAGCTAGCGTAAGGCTATTTTTTTTCAAGTAACAAACTGAATTAATACTGTATCTTGAGAAAATTGTGCGAACACTTGTTTTCAAGTATTTGGTAGTACCGTAAAGGTGCATTTCAATATATTAGATATTTGTATTTCCTTACTTTCATGAAGATTTAACGAACTGGATGAATCTGACTACTGACAACATGAATTTGTAAGCAACACAATCAGTGCAGGTGGACTACACAAAATTAGGAATCAGAAAAAATGAGGTAGCATTACATTTACATTAGATTTATTTTTTCATACTGTAGGTGTACTATAAATTAATGAATCAAAGAAAAAATAGATTAGCTATGACTTCAAAGGGAGGTAGAATCTAATCTATTGAAGGCTGCAGTAATGGCATGTTGCCATTGCTGCCAGGTTCTTTGAGGAAAGCCTGTATGTTTAATTAAACTTTTTGCTTCAGGATTCTAAATGACTTTACAATTTAACTATTAATTTTCTATATAAAAAATTGTCAACTGGAGTTCTTTTCAAGAATCATAGTCTACCACTTTTATGTCACTGTTTAGTTTTGAAATGGGGGGTGCAATTCAAATAAAACTATGCGGTGGCTTCTTACTTGGTCATAAACCTGGTGAATTTAAATTAGTTTATTAATAGTTTAATGCAGTTTAAAAACTATAAAGGCATTTTACTCATGAACTTGCTAGAGAGTAAATTTACGCACATGGAAAAACTAGGCACACCATCACCATACAGCCTTTCTCCCCGATTAATCGAAGCAACAGGATTAACACAAAAAAGGAAAACATGAATTAAAATTGGTAAGTGAAAAGAGTCACATAACCAGATTAACTCTTTGAGGGCTGAATATTTTTTTTCCCCAAAAACCACGGTTTTCTAAAAATCACACAGACCAATGGTTTCACACAGAAATCAACATAAAATGTGTGTTGCTGTGTCCGCCCCTCCGCATTTCTGGTGAACTTTCTCTAAGATTAACTTTTTCGTAGGTGTGTCAGCTACATGAACCTGTTCAGCTCTATGACCATCTGGGGACTGATCAGTTGATGCTGGTACCTCACATTATTTTCAATCACTTATATCAAAATTGGAATCCAACAAGTCAAAGTCCAATTCAGCAATAACATGCAAAACGGAGTATTTTATTTTACACATTCGCTTCGATCTCTCGTCAAAAGTCAACACCACTTTTTGCTGTTGTTAGCTCCTTACTACTCATACAAGTGTGGGGAATATCGGTCAAACCAATGAAGCTAACCTTCCTTCTAGACAAGACAGTCTAACTAAAACATAATGAAGGGTTTTGTCACTGTTTACAGTTAAATACCACCGTCAATCCCTCCTTTTGACAAAAGTCGACATCTGCCCTGAAAGTTAAGGTGTGTGGTGTATGGCCGGCCATTCCTCCTGGCCAGTACCCCAAAGCCGCCAGGTGGAGCCCACCCTGCAGCATGGAGGTGCCCCGAAGACCAGCAGGGAATTCTGGACATTGGTGTCCCTATGCACAGCCCTGATGGATACCATGGGGGCCACTAGAAGACGTTGCAGGGAGGAACGATGTTTATTTCTCCTACACCCCAGAAGTACGTCCAAGTCACATGGACAAGGGGAATGACGTACTTCCGGGGTGAAGAAAAGGACTTTTTCATCTGACCTGGAAGTGATAGGAGATCACATGAACTGGGAATTGGAACACTTCCGGGTCAGGTACTATACTGTGGCAGCTCAGAGACGGCAAGCTGAGCTGGGTGGATGGGTGGCAACGCGTCTGGGAGTGGTGGAGAGTTTATTAGTGATTATTGTGTATTGTTGGATGATTATAGTGGAGAGGAGGGTGCTTTGTGCACTGTGGATTATTAATAAAGTCAATATTTGGACTTTTATCTGGTGTCTGGCGTATTGGACAATGGTTCAAGGGAGCGACAGCGTCCCCTATCTGTTACAGGTGAATAACCCAGTTAAGGTAGAATTCTGGTTTCTTAAAAATGTATGTTTACATGGGCAAGCAATCTTCTTGCCCAGTCAAACGTAATCATTGTCCACCAAAAATAAGCATGACACCTTTGATAATTGTTTTATAAATATGTTTAGTCAAAAGGATGCTTTAATTGTAGGTTTATATTACTGGATTGTACTTTGCATACTCCTTTGTGGCAGGCTGTGCAACTGAGCTACAAAACAGCACGTGTGCTTCTTGTCTTTCTGCTGAAATGATAAAAACACAGGTGTTTTTATTTCAACAAGATAAATATTGTCTTAGGTATTTGTTACTTTAAAAAAATATTTGACCACGTAATGTGTTTTACTTTTAACATGTTATGCTACTGCTTTCGGGGCTGTACTGTAGTACTGTACATTCAGCTCATCAAAATAAATGTGATTTCTCAAATACTGAGATAATATCTCAGATAATTTTAGCTAAGAGAAGGAATAATGTGACTGCCAGAATATTTGCCTCCTGAAATTTATTCTGTGGACACTTGCACCTGTGGCTGCTGACAAGTGTGAGTAAAGCAATACATGTGCAAGCTGACAGAGTGCACTGGACATGAGCAGACTACAAAATTCTTTATAGGAGTAATCCTTAATTAGGTTAAGGGTTTTTATGGCCACCTAACTGGGTAATCCACAGAGACATCTACTTTTGTTAACCAGGTTTCTTAGAGGCCAATAATCTGTTTTCTCTAACCAGAATAAGGGTTAAAATGCCATTTTACAAATCAAGTTTCTGTGAATACCCAGGTTATTGAAAAAGAACCAATGCTAAAACTACAGTGCCAAAGAGTATTAGGGAGTCAAGGCTGGGGGGATTGTTAAAACATAAGGCCTGTTAAAGCCCATTAAAGCATTCCTTGTGTGATTTTGGACTACGTAAGAAATAAATTGTTGTTACTTGGATCATTGTAGACTCTGCATTGTGTGCAATGAGACTGCAGAAGTATTTAAAAAAACATAAATAGCATTTTTATTTGTGTTGTGTATGTGAATTTAAAGTGCAGGTCCCAAGTGGTTGTGCTTAAACTGCATAATGCACTTATTGTCATCATTTTTAGTTTTTATTTCTGTGTTTTGTAGTCATTTAAGTCATTTGTGTAATTTAGGAATGTGTGGCTTTTGTATTTCTTGATGTTACTGTTTTTCATCTGGGTTTCTATTTTGTCCACTGGCAAGGCCATTTTGTGTAGTCTTGTGATGGGAGCTGCCATCTCACTTACAATTGCTCTGGCCATCGCCTGCCACATGAATCTGATTCAACTCTATGATGTCTGTTCCTTTTTCAAATATAATAGGGTGGTGTCTAGTTCACATTGTTCTAGTTTTGACCAATACCCTTCTACAGATAGCAATCAAATTTTCTAGAATAGTTAGGCGCTAAGAATTCCAAGTTAGCATTAGAGCATTTGTCAATATTTTGTGACTTTATTCCTGGGTTTGTATTTTGGCTTTGTCATATGGTTTGGTTTGCTTCTTTGGTATCCTGATCTCTGCTTTTTCTTCAGTCATGAATTTAGCATTGACCTTATTGTTAACCTAATCTAGCTATTAGTCCTATAGACTGTTGTGTCCTGCTTATGATGAGACATATAGAATACAGTGTATCACTATAGCTTCCATATGCAATTACAGTAGTATTAAGTTCAGGAGAGACTGCATATCTCATTGCAGCCTAGGCAAAAACCATCAAATAAAGCAAATAAATTACTGACATTGGTTATTTTACATGTTATTCACCAAAGTAATAGTAAATAGCTGGAAGTATATTTGTAAAAAATGTACTAAACATTTTTAAAATAACATGTGTATTTGGATCATATTGGCAAATTTTAAAATTTAATCGATGCGCTTTTGTAAATTCTAGGTGAACATGAGATGACATACAGTATAATACTTAAGTATCAGATGTACAACAAAAACAAATGCAACTACTACATACAAATTACAGATGCAATGTTGAGAGTTGTGTACAATACAGCTCTTCTTGGCAAAATATATTTATACATTTTAAATTAAGGGCATAGCAGGTAATGCAGTATCCTGGCTTTAGTGCATGACTGAAGGCCACCACAACTGCCATTCTAGTCCCCCAGTACTCTGCTACTGTATACACCCTGGCAAGTTTGTTAACTTGCCACTGTTTCAAAGTACATGTGATTTTGAAGATGCTTTTACCTACTGTAAAAATAATTGTGTGAAAACACAGTACTATAGTAGCAACATAAACTAACACTTATTTATCTAATTTTATTGATTTTGTAAATTGCATTACAGTGAATAATTGATAAATCCACCACGGATTCAATTACTGCTACATCAGATGCACTTAACGTTTCATATCAATTTTAACACTGCCAAGTTTGGAAAGATATGTACTCAGAGAACATTAAGTAGCTCATCATAGACAGTGAGACATTTTATTTATATCTGTTACTTATATGTATGTTTATATAGTTAAAATGTAAACTAATGAAAATCATAGCAAACTGTACTAAACTAATTCTGCACTAAGGCTTTGGTTGTGTTCTAAAATTCTCTAAAGTCTCTGAAATTGTTTCCTTAAAGGTTTCTCAATTAACAGAAGTGAGTACAAAAATTCTGCTTTTTAATAAGCCCTTTTGTTTTAGTTAATAGCAAATACATATTACCATTTTAACTTTAACATTTCTACACTCTGTTGAACACATGAACATAAACTGTAAGTTGCATGTACTCTTACATCCTAGGAGAAAAGGTGGTAATGGATTATGTGCATTTAGAAAACAAAAATAAAGTAATTTTATTTGTATTATGTTTGAAATAATGAAAGGTCATAAAAGAGTTGATGAATACAAGATGAATACTATTTTAGAATTTGTGTTGAATATTGAAATTTGGATGCAATATATTACGTGAAAGTTTTAAAAGTTGGTTTTTAAAAACATTCATGAGCTAAAACTTCATTACATAATTAGAATATTGAATCCGGTGCCATGTGACCCTTGAGGCAGATAGTAGTGTGAGAGTGTACCTCTTCAGTAACATCCAACGTTTCCCTTTTTTCATAAATACAACCTGCTAAACCTAAAATTAACATCATCTTTACTTACCTTGAGGAAATACAGGAGAATATACAGAGAAAAAGAATGGCAAAGAAGAAGTGGGATAGTCAGAAAGATGCAGAAAGTAGACAAGAGTACAAGGAGATAAGGCGCAAGGTGAAGAGAGAGGTGGCAAAGGCTAAAGAAAAGGCATATGATAAGTTGTATTTGAGGTTGGACACTATGGAGGGAGAAAAGAAACTTGGCTAGACAGAGAGATCAAGCTGGGAAAGATGTGCAGCAGGTTAGGATGATAAAGGATAAAGATGGAAATGTACTCACAAGCGAGGAGAGTATGTTGAGCAGATGGAAAGAGTACTTTGAGAGGCTGATGAATGAAGAGAACGAGAGAGAGAAGAGGTTGGATGATGTGGAGATAGTGAATCAGGAAGTGCAACGGATTAGCAAGGAGGAAGTAAGGACAGCTATGAAGAGAATGAAAAATGGAAAGGCCGTTGGTCCAGATGACATACCTGTGGAAGTATGGAGATGTCTAGGAGAGATGGCAGTGGAGTTTTTAACCAGATTGTTTAATGGAATCTTGGAAAGTGAGAGGGTGCCTGAGAAGTGGAGAAGAAGTGTACTGGTGCCGATATTTAAGAATAAAATTGATGAGCTACAGCATGAAGTTATGGGAAAGAGTAATGGAAGCTATTTTAAGAAGTGAGGTGATGATTAGTAATAAACAGTATGGTTTCATGCCAACAAAGAGCACCACAGATGCAAGGTTTGCTCTGAGGATGTTGATACAGAAGTTAGGAGAAGGCCAGAAGGAGTTGCATTGCGTCTTTTTGGGTCTGGAGAAAGCATATGACAGGGTGCCTCGAGAGGAGCTGTGGTATAGTATGAGGAAGTCGGGAGTGGCAGAGAAGTATGTAAGAGTTGTATAGGATATGTACGAGGGAAATGTGACAGTGGTGAGGTCTGCGGTAGGAGTGACGGATGTATTCAAGTTGGAGATGGGGTTACATCAGGGATTGGCTCTGAGCCCTTTCTTATATGCAATGGTGATGGACAGGCTGACAGACTTGATTAGACAGGAGTCCCCGTGGACTATGATGTTTGCTGATGACATTGTGATCTGTAGCGATAGTAGGGAGCAGGTTAAGGAGACCCTGGAGAGGTGGAGATATGCTCTAGAGTGGAGAGGAATAAAGGTCAGTAAGAACAAGACAGAATACATGTGTGTAAATGAGAGGGAGGTCAGTGGAATGGTGAGGATGCAGGAAATAGAGTTGGCAAAGGTGGATGAGTTTAAATACTTGGGATAAACAGTACAGAATAATGGGAATTGTGGAAGAGAGGTAAAAAAGAGTGCAGGCAGGGTGGAATGGGTGGAGAAAAGTGTCAGGAGTAATTTGTGACAGACGGGTATCAGCAAGAGTGAAAGGGAAGATCTACAGGACGGTAGTGAGACCAGCTATATTATATGGGTTGAAGATTTGCACTGGGTGTGACTAGGATGGATAGGATTAGAAATGAGTACATTAGAGGGGCAGCTCAAGTTGGACGGTTGGGAGACAAATTCAGAGAGGCAAGGTTGCGTTGGTTTGGACATGTGCAGAGGAGAAATTCTGAGTATATTGGGAGAAGGATGCTAAGGATAGAGATGCCAGGGAAGAGGAAAAGAGGAAGGCCTAAGCGAAGGTTTATGGATGTGGTGAGAGAGGACATACAGGTAAATGGGTGTAACAGAACAAGATGCAGAGGACAGAAAGATATGGAAGAAGATGATCCGCTGTGGCAACCTCTAACGGGAGCAGCCGAAAGAAGAAGAAGACTGAAAGATGCCACATGGTGTACAGTACAAACAATAGCACTACATGCCGTAGAACCTTGATAATGTGCTATCTCGATTGTTCACTTGGTGCTTTGGAAAGTCAGGAAGCTGTTCAGTTTTTCATATGAAGGTTAGCAAATTTATGTTTTTTCCTGATTTTTTACCACCCTTGCAAATGCAAATTAATGAACTGACATTTGAAAAAGTGAGAGTTACAGACCTCCAGTCCTTTCTCCTCTATCCAGCAAATTTAAAGCTATTGATAACTTTATGTCCACAGGTGTATTCCTACTGTGATGTTATTCATATGTATATTTTTCTGTTTAAATGCATTTTTTTTAAATCTGACTAGTAACAGAACAGACTCCTGCTTATTCACAATTCTTTGGCGATTTACACAGGCTTTCACCTTTCTGTCTATTAGTTTTACTTGGCAATCTAATATAGCAGTTTCAACTGAATGTTTTAAAGTGTTAAACACTGGTTAAATTTTCTTTTGAACTTACTTGGATGTCAGAGCTACTTCAATTTCCTACTGTTTCTATTTATCCTGCATGTTAAACGTCTATGGCAAGTATATCAGGTGGGTTTTGTTGGGAGTTTATTTTAAATCTTTAGATACATTTCTTTTAGACTGGAGGGTGGATTTGTGGATGGGTTCCCTGTTAGTGTTTGTCAGCTGGCGCTAGTAAGAACACTAATCTCTGTATAATCTATCAGGGCCAATTCAACAATCATTCTCTGTTTCGCGTTTCAGATGCATTTTTTTCTCTGCCTTCTTTTAGACATCAGAGCAAATACCTAATTTCCAGTGGCACAGGAGGGTACATATCATTTTCATACAAGAATCCCAGCTTTTAGAAGGAGGTGTCCATCACTTCACTAGCAAATGCTACCATGTGGTTGCATCACCTTTAGCCAGGTCCCTTAAATGTGGAGTTTGCAAAGCAACTACATATTCTTTTCTCAGCCGCTTAGCTCCTGTATAACAGGTGCCAGCATTATGTCTAACTCTTTGAAAGATCATAAATGCGTGCTATCAAAGCTTCACCTTACATCTCTCTCTTCTTGTGACCTTCTCTGGCACTTTAATAATTCCCTGTTTCAAAATCCAGATTTCTGCCAAAAACTAGTTTCCCATCTGAATACATTTATTTTATTTAATCTGGGCACTGTGGGGATCCTACATTTGTCTGGCTTGCCATCAAGGGAGCTATTTGCGATTTTTCCATTTCCTTCACTAGCAATCTAGAAAGGTTAAAGCAACGACAAATTAATGAGTTGGAGATATGTCTTACATCTTTGGAAAAAGCGCGCCTCCATGTGGTAAACATTAATTATAAAGCTAATTACACAACCCAGACTGGAATTAAACTCCCTGCTGTTACAAAAAGCTGAATTTGAGATTCGGTGTGCAATACAATAAAAGTTATTTTTTGCAAAGCACTCTTCATGTTTCTGGGGCAAAACACAATAGAATATTAGCTCTCAGACTGAGGAAATGTGTATCATTTGCCTCCATCACAAATATGAAAAATAAATCTGGCCTTCCTACTAATAAACCACAGGAAATAAACAGTTTATTAAGCTACTGAGCTATTTTATGTCAGTCCTCAACTGCCCTTATCAGATATTAATTTGTTTTTGAAGTGTCTTCAAATTCCTAAGGTCAAACAGGAAGAAGCCTTAGATGTGAACTGTCCCATTTCACTATTTGAATTAAAGTTAGGTTTAGACTCTATGAGTGAGGATAAATCTGCAAGTCCTGGTGGGATTACAGTGAAGGTCTTCACTGTCTTTTGGAAGCAGTTATCAGTTCCCCTTTTTCGTATGTTAAATTCTGCCATCTCAACCACTAATATGAATCCCATTATCAATACAGCTTTAATTACCTTTTTGTCTCAATAAAATAAAGACTGTTCTAAATGCAATAGCTGTTGTTTTATAGCTTTGATGAGTGTTGATGTTAAATTTTAGCCAAACTGTTATTCATAAAGTGGTTCATTCAGATCAAACTGGCTTTATTAAAAACCACCATGAATCAGGTAATACTCGCTGTCTTCTTTATGTCATAGATGCTGCTCCATTCTGTTTCCTCCTACAATGCCTTCCTCTCATTACATGTTAAAAAAAGCATTCAATCTCTGGTCATTTTCATGGAGTCTCATAGAAATGATGGAACTAGAAAACAGTTTTATTAGTGTGGTTAAAAACCTTTACTCCTTACCCACTGATTCTATTGTCACAAATTCTGCTATATCCCACTCCTTTGAATTAAATAGAAGCACCAAAAAAGGCTGTCCATTGTCGCTTCTTCTATTTAATCTATCTCTGTGTTTTTTCTTGGAAATGCTCTCTCAGATCCTTCTTCCATTCCTGACCTGTCCAACACCTATGAGGTTCTTTCAGGTTATAAAAAAATGGGTCTAAATCTTCCCTTCTGCCTTAGAATCACCTGTATAAAAATGCCACTCTTCCCTCTATGATTCCTTTAAGCAGCAAAATCAAGTACCTTTGAATAGACCTCTCCAGTTCAATACCAGATATTCTAAATTCAAATTATAGCTATTTTTAAAAGTAGAAAATCTTCATTGTCAGTCTGGTACAAATTATCATTGTCCTTTCTATCTCATTTAGCTATTCTTCTTCTTCTTTCGGCTGCTCCCATTAGGGGTTGCCACAGCGGATCATCTTCTTCCATATCTTTCTGTCCTCTGCATCTTGTTCTGTTACACCCATCACCTGCATGTCCTCTCTCACCACATTCATAAACCCTCGCTTAGGCCTTCCTCTTTTCCTCTTCTCCGGCATCTCTATCCTTAGCATCCTTCTCCCAAAATACCCAGCATCTCTCCTCTGCACATGTCCAAACCAACGCAATCTTGCTTCTCTGACTTTGCCTCCCAACCGCCCAACATGAGCTGACCCTCTAATGTACTCATTTCTAATCCTATCGAAAAATGTGTACATTCTTCATTTAAGATATCGCAATAAAAAAATGGAACTTTTCTAGCAAATATCCACGATGAATAAGTGTACGAAATGTTTCTATGGTTCCACACTCTCTACTAAGGAATCTAACAGTCACCACAACACCAAAATATTTCAAAGAAATTAAATGAATGTCAATGAGATGAGAGCCTTGCTCTCCTTGTTGAAATCCACTACTCAGTAACCGTAAAGATCGTCCTACACAATTACACTTGTTCTGTAGTCAAAGTTAGGTGCAGATATCATATTTTATACACAGCTGTAAGCCCATAATATCAAAGCATAAGGAAACAGAATAAATGTATCAATAAATAAAAACTGGCAATGAAGAAGTATTAGGGAATGGGGAACACGGGCCAAGCAATAAATTATGGAAAAAGAAATAAAGCAAAATAAAAAAGCAATTTAGTTTTTGCATACATTTTATAACATCAAAAGGACGTGTGGCAATTGAAGGAAAATTCCTTAATTTAAGTGAAATGTGTCTTCAAGACAGCACAAAAAAATAAAAATTCTTGTTAATATTAGAATCAATGAAAAAATGAAATTTAAAGGTAAGTTAAATTGGTTATATTTATAAGACTAGAAAAAGAAGAATGTTGAAAGAATAAGGGTCACAAAAAATAAGAGAGAATGCAGAAGAAGAAATATTAAATCATCATCACAATGCAAAGTTGACACCTAAAGAAAAACAAAAAACTAAGCAATCAGAAAGAATGTCTCTGTTAAGAGAAAAACTCTGCAAAAATCCAGCAGAATAAAAGAGCAAAAGAAGGGTTACTCTCTTTATCAGAGTCAGAAGATCTGTAAGTGATAAGAAGAAAAAACAAAGTATTCCAACAAGCAATGAGCGATCAAGAGGAAGAAAAAAAATTGAAAGGAAGAAAAAAAGAGCAATAGTTCAACAAAAATAAAAGGAAAATACCAAATAAAAAGAAAACTAAGCAGTAAAATAAAACAAAGATAGAAATATAAAGGAAAACATTTTGTGCAAGCGTGGTAATAAATAAGGAGTTAGAAAAATATTTTTTTCTTTCTTGGAATTTCAGTAGTAGGAATTATTTGTTTGCAGTAGTGCAGTATTTGTCTTTTTTAACCTTATGAGATATAAAAAAAATTGGAAGAAGTGGCAGCATTTTTTCAGGTATCAAAATATGCTGAAAGGCAGGTGATCAAAGTTACCAATAAAAATATAGTGGAACAAAGAGAAGGATAACATTGCTTAGATGTATACTTGCTAAGTTGGAAGTAGGAAATTAATAAATATTTCACTTTAACAAATTTCTACATACATAAAAATGGAAGATTTTGAGAGATTTCATATACCAAAAGAAATATCAGTACTTATTGAAAAATAAATAATAATAGTAAGTGGTGTATACAGTCTAATAAAAGTAAATGGAAAGTGAGAAAAACACAGATGTCACAAAAGGTTATAAAAATAATATAATGACTCTGTATATGTAGAAAGAGTGAAAAGAAACAGTTGTAGAGCCAGTTTTGTAATTTTATGCCGAGAATATAAACAAACAAAATGAAAATAAAAACAAGTATATGTTAGACAGAGACATCATAAATGGGAAAAATCAAAAGATAAAAAAAACAGTATGAAAATGAAATATCTGTCAAATGATGAGTAGTAATGAGTTATTTATGAATATTAGAAGGCTTATAAATCTGGTCTGTTTGATAAAGGTGGAATGAGAAATAAGTAAATACATTTCTTCTTATGAAGATAGACAAGAAAACAAATAATGACTGGATAATTTGGAGCAACAATAATTTAGAAATAAGCATTTAAAAGAGAGGATACAATAAAAGCAATTAAAATGTTTCATTACTATAAAGGAGAAAGGAAAAAAATAATTTTTAGTCAGAGTAAAACAAAACCAAGAGAAATATGTGATTGTTTAAAAAACTGAAAGAAAGTACAGCAGAACTGAAGGACAATGAAGGAACTGTAACAAATGGTACAAAGAATGTGCTAGATATTTGTACTGCATTTAATAAAGAGCTGTATAAAAAGATGTAATGCACTTACCTAAAATAATGAAACAAATGAAGATAATGCAAAGGCAGTAAAACTGAAGACAGAAAAAGCTGTCAAAATGTGTCAAAAATGAAGGTCACTAAGGTAATTGTATGGAATAACTGGGTTTTAGATTACATGATAAGTAATTAGGTATGATATGATATTTATATTTAAGGTGGATTTTTAGAGAAAAGTTTAATTACAACTTCAATGAAATAAGGAATAATAAAATGTGTGACAAATCACTGTTCTATTAAATGATTATAAAATTTTGTCAATGGCAAACAGAATGATTAATGGATGGAAACGCATAATAGAAAAAGACCAACCTCATATATAATACCAAGAAAAAGAGCTATAAGTAACTTACTTTTATGGAGGGATTGCATACAATTTGAGAAAACAATTGATAACATACATTTTGCATAAATGTGAAAAATTACTGAAAGGATGCAATTTCCCACAAAAGAAATATAAGATTGTTAAAAGTAGTTAAGAATATTAAAAGAAAAATGCATGTTAAAAATAATTTGCATCATTTGACTGCAGTGAGCACTGGGCAGGGAATGCACATTGTACAGAAATTGAGAAGACAGTGGTATGAAACATAAGCTTATGGAAATTAAGAAGACTAAAATAACAGACTAAATGGTTCCTGAATATTATCATTGTTCCAATGTTAATTTGGTTGCTGTATTTTAATTAACTGCAAGTAAAATAAATCAAATGGTCAGAATATGCTTTTGATCTTAATGTGAAAACCACACAAGTCTAAGAAATAAAAGTAAAGAGAAAGGATGTAAACACTGCCTCAGTTTTTAAGTATTACTTTTATTATGGTAAACAGCAACGGTACTGGATACAATAGTGAAAACTGAATAGATAACCTCAGAAATACAAAGGTATTATAAGGAAGCAGATATAAGTAATTCAACACTTTCATGCTGTAAACAATTAAGCCATTAGCATTTAAATCCCAAATTAATAAGATTTTTTTAAGTCTCCAACATATAAATGGAGAGAACAATGAGATGTGAAGTAAAAGGAGAGAATTAGCTGTCCATGAGATAACAATAATAAAAGTGAGACACCTAATGAAAGAAAAGTAATTAACAGATGGTAATCATCACTTAACATACTAAGCTCTGTCACTTTACATATTATTGCTGCACATTTAAACGCTCGCCAACTCTGTTTAATTGGTATTCTGATATAATGAACAAAATTGTTTGGCACAGAGTTGTAGGTGTCGCATAATGTCACTTTCAATTGCCTGGGTAGTATTTTCTGCCTGGAGATGCTTTGTTATTACACCTGAGCATGAAATATTGCCTTTAATGGAACATCATAGCTAAGCTAACCTGAACTGTATTTATGACTTTGCTTCCTATTTGAGATTCCCCTAAAGATAACTGAATACTTTTGTGATGAATGTTTTGAGCATTCCATGCAGTTGGTATAATCACATGAATTTAAGTGAATGCTTTATTAATTAATTAATTTTAGCAAAATTGTTTAACTTGAATCTCATGCAGTCTACTTAGCAGCAATCACTGTTTCAAAACTCAGACAGTGCTTGAATTATGTACATCTGTTTTAACTTTTAAAAAGTCACTATGACTTTAAGCTGGCTTAATATTCACTGTTAAACAAAAGAAGGTATAAGTTTTATCAAACTGAATTGCTCCTTTCAGTTTGGCAAAGCGAATGATACGTACCGGTAAGTTCTTGTGGAAAGCTTCTGCTGTATTATGCACATTAATACTTTAATCAATACTTTAAGTTTCTTAGTGGATCAATGTCCTGGCCTTGTATTTCAAAGTAGTGAACCATGATAATTTTAAGGTAAAATATAATACTTTTCATTGATAAACAGAAGGATTATAGAAATAAGATAATTGCATATTTAATGTATATATCTAAACATGAAGGCTAAGACAAGATGAGGCTTTACTTCATTTCAAGAGTCCTTCACCATGCATTCCATAGTCTAGGACAAAGTAGGAATTGCCCATTCTGTTTGGCTTTGGTGGCACACCAGTTCTGTAAAGACATCCAATTTGACAGGGATGCAGGCATCCAGCTGCACTAAAGCCCTACATGCATTCCAAAGTAAGTGACTGATCTCTTTGCATCAGGACCAGCCTGTACTTCATACTTCATACTTGATAACAAAGGTGTAAATCACAGTTGAACTGACATCTTTGCAGAGGTTCCTCTGCAGAACCTTTCATGCCAGAAGGCATCAAACAGACATCTAAGAACAAAGAGCTATAATTCAACGAAAGATATCTGTGATTGACAAAACAATGTGCTTATGAGAAGGCACTGAATTTGTAAGTGGACTTTAATCCAATAATGAGATGTTATATATTCCTTAAAAAACTAGCAGCACTCACATCTCAAGTGAGTTTTCAGGGAGTGAATTCACACAGAATCCCTCAGGGAAACTCACAGAGGCACTCTGAAAAATGAACTCATGTATCAACTAAAACCTCTCTCTGAAATAAAAAGGCTGAGGAGACACTCTGCTTTGGGGAGATGAAAACAGACAATCTTTTCTTTTTGTGGGCACCAAAGCTGAGACACCCTCTGCCAAGCCAAGCACTGTGCCAGTCTCAGAAGACTGAGAAGCATCTGTTACTTCAAGAAGGAAACTTTAGCATATACACTCATGTGCCAGAAAGAGTAATGCTTTTCCCCATGAAATTGCAGAGGATGTATCAAAAAGCAAGCAGAGAAAAGCAGCAACACAGCACATCACAAACAAAGGACCACTTTGCAAACAGAAACAGTACACTCCAGTTTGAAGCTAGAGCAACAGCAAATAAAGCAACATCTCCACACAACATTGGTCACCACTTCTAATGTTTTAGTATTCTAAAACTGTGGATCTGTGTCAAGATACATTAACCCTAACCTGTGGCTCCCAACAGAACCAGGACGGACGCCCCCTCACGGTCTGGAGGAGGCACAAGCCCTCCTCACGTCCTCCTGGGCGTCCCGGCCGGGCTCCAGCCCCGGCCGGGGGCCACAACATGTACACTGCCAGACTTCTCTTTTTGTTATATATAGAAATTTTAGTATTCAATACCAATACCAGTGAAATTTCATAATGCTCGTGAAACTTTCAATACCACAGCAAAAAACAGAAATCCCATTCAACTGCTTATCCCATTCAACTGCTTTTTATTAAAAGTACCTCCATTATTAATGTGAACAACATTGTGCTTTTTTCTGTAATAGAATATAAAATATATCAATACTTATTTGGCTGATGCCTTTATCCAAGGTAACATACAACATTCGACATACAATTAGTTTAATTTCCTTTGTTTTTTAATTTGTCGCACAGACAAGTTAAGTAGCCTGCTCATGGTCACATACAACCTCAGTAATTGATGTCCAAGCCTTAACCACTACACCACACTGCCTGACAAAAACTATGCCACACTGCCTCAGCAGTGCCAGCAGCTTTAAAATACTGGTACACTAATCAAGAAATTACCCAACTATCATTTAAGTAAACTAGTATTGGCATTCATAAATGTCAAAATACAATGAAGGGCTTGGCTTTTAATGTGTGATGAACATTGGTATCCATCCTGTATAACAACAATTGGAGGAAATTTTATAATCTTGAGAGGATTTCAGCATAGGGCTTATAAAGGATGATGCTGTATCATCATGTACTAACTAATTTATATTATCATATGCACATTCCATATTTGTTCTCTGACATTTTCTCTACAGCAGGCTTTGTCACCTTCCTCCTGACTCTGGTTCCTGGAACAGTGGCAGTTGACTCCTTTTATGTGATACCTGGGAGTACTTCTGCTACCCCAAAGGCTTGTTCTGGAAGCACTTTCAGGTAAGGTGGTAGCCCGGAGGAGTGGGCTCCACAGTCCCTAAAGCATCCTCCAGTGGTACCCCAGGAATCCAACAGGGCTGAGCCACCAAACTCCAACTTCCAGCTTGCCCTGCAAGTATTCTCGGTGCCATAGCAACCTTGTTTGGGCTGCATTCTGTTGGAGAAAATTTCCCAAGCATGCTTTCTGCCCCAGGCCCTTCCAGTCCACAGCAGTTCTGGCCATCTCCCAATATATATATATATATATATATATATATATATATATATATATATATATATATATATATATATATATATATATATATATATATATATATATATATATATAAATATATATATATATATAAATATATATAAATATAATATATAAACTTGAATGATCTTAAATAAATTATTATTTGCGTCTGCAGTGGAAAGAATATAAATTGTAGGATTTACATCACAGCCTAGTATAGACAAAGAACTGAATGTTGTAGGGAGATTTCTCAGAAAACAATATATAGTATGTGTAAGTATTTTTTAAATGTTTACCTTCTTATGAAAGCCAACAAGAACAATATTTTGAATGATTTTTTTAAGATTATACATTAGCTGATGAAACAGCAGTATATCTACAGAAAATGATCTGAGTTTAGAATTAGACATGTCTTCAACTAGAATCTTTATTGTTTCCCATTTCTTAAATTATTTAGTTTATGAAAAAGTAGTTAAGCATTTACTTCAGGATTGCCATTTTACATTTATAATAATTAAAAGCACAAAGCTGTAAGCAGATTTATGTATACAACAGTAACATAAGGTTAGCATTTCCAATGTGCATTTGTAATAAAATAACAAAACCCTCTGTTGCAGTAATTTCCTACCTCTACATCTTCTTGACACAATGTTAAACTACAGGTGTCAAAATTATGGAAATGTGTGCCCAAGGTGAAAAAGCTAAATCGAATTTTATAATCCAGTCTAGTTTTGATCATAATTTCCCTAAGTGTGACCTTTGTTCATTATACATAAAAACTGTCTATTAGATATCCTATTAAACTGATGTAGTGTCCCTGATTATCACCACTAGAATAAACATGAAACAGTCCAAGGCTTATGTTTGAAATGCATTTTAAAACACCTCATTGTGTTAATATATTGATGTGATGCACAATTACCCATATTCCTAAGAAGTCCCAACTAATCCTTCAATTCATTCATTGCGAAACTAAAATGTTATTTTTGTTATATTTTACATATTGCAGGAAAAACTTTGGAATTGTTTTCATATATAAGACTTACATACATCTTTGACTTTCTTAAAGCTACCATGCTGTAGGACACAAATACTATGTTTAGAAATCACTTACGTTTCTGTATTTTATTCCAATATCCTGAGATAAATGCACTCTTCAGATACGAAACTACTGAAATTCATTATATTGCTTACTACTTGTTCTGGCACATCATGGGGTTACAATATACAGTATGAGTGACAAAAACATCAATAATTTGTGTTTTCTATTACTATAATAAAAAAGTATTTTGATGGAAAAAACATTCACAAGAAGATCTTTATATTTATATTAGCACAGAAGATGTTCAATACAGATCAGTGCTCATTTATTTTCCAGTTGAGTTTGAAAATTATTAACAGCTGAGAGTGAATCACCTACTGCAGGGTACAAATTTTACATTAACATGCTAACACCAGTACTACAAGAAAACGTCAAAAGTATCATTACTGTAAAATAATGACATAAAATGCACAGCTGGAATAATAATAAAAATAATGTAAAAAGGGAATAAAATGATGTATTTATAATCGGTTAAACTGCTTCTTCAAATCACAGATTGCTAAAACTGCATGGCACTTTTTGAGCACATAAAAGATAAAACATTACTAATCTTAGAATGACAAGAGCATTGTAGTGCATGAGGTTATTACAAAATAGTTTATAATCCTCCTTGAAAATAGGAAATAACAAAAGCTGCAGTTCAGACTACAGTAACTAGCAATAACAACAATATTGGTAACATTTAAAGGCTATATAAATGCTATGCTACAGTATATCTTTTACCTTACTTGACAAAGATGACATTCGGAGACCACAAAGTAAATGGGCAAATGTAGTTTCTAAAGGATAAGCATGCTGTACTATATACTGAATTTAATCCATAGAATAAATCAAATTCTAAAAACATCACCTATATTCTGCTTGCACAAATTTTCATTATAGGGAGTTGAATTTTGGGACATAACATATCCAACTAATTATTTATAAACACTGTATGTTCTGAAAATTTAAAAATAAGTAGTTATTTAGTAATCATGAGATCTATATGAAAATTCCTACTCTAAGCTCTGCCATAGTCAGGCCTTTACGTGCAGTTCATTTACCATGTACTTGGAATTATGTTTACTTGTTGATTTACAGAGCTGAGTATGGCAACATTTTATTGGAAATGCTGCCGTTTTCCAAAAGCACAAAAAATGCCTTTAGAGCAATCCAATCACATGTACAATATCAGTGTAGTTTGCATAATTCTAGGATCAAACGATTTGCCTTTTAGATGAATTGGTGACTCTAAATTCAGCCTATGTTAGTGTGTCTGTGTACATGAGTAGAACCTGTGATGGACTATGCTTGGTCCAAGGTTAGCTCTTGTGATGCAGCTAGGATAACCTCAACCCTCCAAATACTTCACTTCAGCTTCAAGTTTAAGGGAGACAAGAAAAGTAAACTATGTAGCAAAAACTTCCACTGAACATTTTAACCCAGCAGAGGTTAAAGATATTAAAGCAGGCTCCCCACAAAAACTAGATTATACAGATATAAGGATTTTACCTATGAACCTATGAAAAAAGAGCTCAAACATAAAGGACAGCTTTGTATATTTAAGTTCAATTCTACTGTTGTACCAATAACATAAAATATACAATATTAATTATTATGAATTAATTAATCTAACAATAAACATGGCCTTATGTGATTTTAGAAAATGCTGATACTTTTTTCATTTGTGATTAAATGATTTCACTTTTAGCTGCTGCTGAACATTTATCACTGGTACAGGATAAACCTTCTCCAGTGCCAAATTTGGCATCTTATACTTGTGCATACATTTTACTCCAATCATGCCAGGCAAAGATTAATGAAATAGGAGTTATTATAAAGGAATATCAGCTAGAATTATTTAATTAATATTTGAAAACCAAAATAAACTTAATATTCATTTTGCTCATCAGAGAAGAACATACAGGACCTAAAAACAGGTCCATGTCAGACTCTTCAGGTAAAATGCGACACAGATACATATATGGTCTCAATGATCCAGCCCACGATAAACTAATAAAAGTTCATCTAAATACAGTATTTGAGAATGTTACTGTATGTTACGAGTACATTACCATCCACAGATGTAACTGATACCAATATAAACATCAAAGAGCAAAACAAACAAACAAAAAAAAACACTTGTCCAAATAATTATTCTGTTTTCTTGTTTACCTGGTTCTTCTCTTTGCATACGATTCCAAAGGAGCTGCAGGGAGAAATCTCTAGATATGGTGCTTAGTCCATCATCATCTATGATTTTAAGTGCTTCCAAAGGCAATTCCATAAGCAATTTGTCAGCCAGAACAATGATACTTTCTTCAGTATCAACAGTGGCACCTGCCATAAAAGAAGCACCGTCAGAAAACAAGTCTGTCTTTTAAAACAACTAGCAATAATATGATTAAAAAATTTTTATAACAAGTTTATGTTACTTTCCCAAATCGACTTTCCAAATCTATTGAATGCTTTATTATTTAAAAATCATATCTGTATCATTATAAACCTAAAAACTACCCCTTTCAAATAAGCTGCCAGTAATTATCAACTTAAATTTAAAAAAAGAAATATTAAAAACAATTAAATTCAGTTAGCTGAAACAATGTCATATATAATATGC
Organism: Polypterus senegalus; assembly: GCF_016835505.1. Lineage (NCBI taxonomy): Eukaryota > Metazoa > Chordata > Cladistia > Polypteriformes > Polypteridae > Polypterus > Polypterus senegalus. The sequence continues at coordinate 239,739,667 of NC_053154.1, forward strand.
ACATTTTTTGAAAACTACAAAAAGGATTTCCAAATTTGTGTACTGAATTACAAACAGCAGCTAAAACAATGTTTCTTTTGGCTGTGTAAGGTTGGTGCGCTCATCTTCTCAAATTGTGTCTTCATTTAGTCTTCATTTATGAAGATTGCTTTACTTTCACTTTTGCTTAAGTGCTATAGTAGAATACAGTTATAAGGATGACCTTCTAATAGAGGATGCTCTGTTTATTTTTATATGACTTAAATAAACACATTACCTAAAATTAAGTTATTGGGCTAAGACACTCAGAATTACAAGACACCCAATATTCACATACATATAACTTTAGCTGTCTCTTTAATTCCATGCTGTTGCTCAAAGTGATTGGTCATGTGTTTTTGTTTCTAATACACCTAAAAGCTTCACAAAGTAACAAATTACATATATGTATATTACATACAATATGGGTATAACTGTAAACCTAAAAAAAAATATTTTCCTACTTAGCAGTGCAATATAAACATACATCCCACATAGTGGTGCTATACGGCAGAAGCCTATTCTTTAACTTACTTGAGGTTGTCTTCCCAGAAGCAGGTTTTTCCTCTTTTTCTTTAGTTGACAGCAATGAAGTCTGCGTCCTGAAAATGACAAGTGACACATCAAAGTATTATAATATTGACTAGCAATCACACATCTGTTCCTATGAATAATGCTATTCTGTATGCTTTAAGGGTGTTCTCTTTAAGAAATCTAATGCACATAAATAAATAAATTAATGGAGAAAAAAAGCATAAAATATCACTTTTTTAAGATCTATATTTGAATACATGTCATTAAGTTTTTCATTTTTTCTTTTCAAATAATTATTTACATAAATGATTAAAGTTTTTGCTAAAAAATATTTTTTCTTAATATTAAAAACTAGGGGGCAAAGCTCCCTGCTTGCTTTGCTCGACCCAAGTTTTTTTTTTAATTATAATAGAGAGATATATCCACAACAGAATAACTTCTTTCTGAAAAATGGCATTTTTACACTGAATATTGAACCTAGTAGATTGGTTATATATATTTTTTTTTTACAAAAATAACAGTCTTCACTTTGATCAAAGAGCCTCTAACTTGAATAAATTGATATTGCAATGCCCACTCATGTATAAAAGGAGAAGGAAAAGACAGTATTGTAAATTTCCAAGCCCAGTCAGTTGCACCACTATCCCAACCCAGTCTGACCAATGGTTGCTGATGTGATTGGTTATGTTCAGAACAGGAAGCCTAGGACAGTCCTTTGCCCTTTTGATAGATTGCTAACACTCAGTACAGAACATTCAACCATGTCCCTGTTCCAACATTATATCTGAGCCCTTCTTCAGCACTTCATAATATTGTGATGTTTTTCTATATTGACCTGAGCCAAACTAAAAAAGCATTTAATGAGGAAAAATCAGCACAACCAAAAAACAGAAACAAAACTCACTTCTTAATCCACAATGGATACTAATCTAATGCATATCCATCCATCCATCCATCTAGCCTTTTATATCCTAACTACAGGGTCACGGGGGTCTGCTGGAGTCAATCCCAGCCAACACAGGGTGCAAGGCAGGAAACAAACCCCAGGCAGGGCACCAGCCCACTGCAGGGCGCGCGCACACACACACACACACACACACACACACACACACACACGCACACACCAAGCACACACTAGGGACAATTTAGGATCGCCAATGCACCTAACCTGCATGTCTTTGGAGTGTGGGAGGAAACCGGAGCACTAGGGGGAAACCCACGCAGACACGGGGAAAACATGCAAACTCCACGCAGGGAGGACCCAGGTCTTCTAACTGTGAGACAGCAGCACTACCACTGTGCCATCGTGTCGCCGCCCTCTATTTCATATCAGATGTCAGAAATAATTTCCTCAAATTCTTTTTCATTATGAGTTGTAAGATGATTAACACAAGTTACATGAATTATTTTACAGAATTTGTCAACTAAAATCTGCTATTTTCATGAAGAGTTCATATACAGTCATCATATTGAATAAAAAGTTCAATCTTGTATTAATTATTTACCTACCTCAAAACTGAAAAGTCAAATTGAGAAAGTATTGGTCTAAGATAATCCTTCATTAGTTTGACAACATGGTTGAAGTCTGATGGATCCTCATTCAATACTTCATATGTTTGCTTTAATGGAAAAAACACAGTTGTTCATGAATCAGTCACATCCATATTCACTTATTTATCTTTAAACCACTTAAACCACCCATTGACATCTATAAATCATAAATACTGTACACAGCTCAATATACAACAAAAGGTTAATCACAGTTAGCTATAATAAATGTGAAATACATTAGCTCAATATTTTATTGCTATTATATGACATATATCTAGAATAAAAATAGCTGAAGGAAAGAGAAAATAATACAAGAATTAAACTGCTTCTAATAATTAAAAAAATATTAACTTATATTCTTTTAGTTAAATGCAAAATTTAACTGAATATACAAGTCTAAGAACAGACCCTTTCCTGGAAGACTGCAAATATTATATATTTCATCTATCCATGTGTATGCGCACTCACTTATATATATTTTGTTTTGAATACATATGTAAGGATGGGTGCTTAAACTTTCCGGTTCACATCTCCATAAGACTGGGTTTAAATTCTGTCCTGATCACTGCTTATGGGCTTGTTTTGTTTTTCTGGATTCTACTGTTTCTTCCCACACCCATAAGTCATGCATGTTGGGATAACATTGAAACAATCTAGATGAGAACACGCCATTCAGCCCAACAAAGCTTGCCACTTAATTCTTCTAAACAAACATCAAGTCTAGTTTTGAAAGTCCCTAAAGTCTTACTGTCTACCACATTACTTGGTAGCTTATTCCAAGTGTACATGGTTCTCTGTGTAAAGAAAAACATCCTAATGTTTGTCCGAAATTTACCTTTAATAAGTTCCAGCTGTGTCCCTGTGTTCTTGATGAACTCATTTTAAAATAACAGTCTCGATCCACTTCACTTATTCTCTTCATAATTTAAACACTTCAATCATATCACCTCTTAATGTACCTGTCCTGCATTACATGTAACACATTCTTAAATCTGTTGCACTGTTCCTCAACTGTCTCCACATTTAAAAGCTTATCCCAGCCTATCCTTCTTAGACTTTGCCGCATCTGCTTAACATTTGCCCTACCAAAGCTAAACTTAACAGTTTTAGTCTTTGCATCCACACTCATACAAAACCTGAGAATTGTATTATATTATGGTCACTTGATCCCAGCGGATCAATCACATCTACACCCTCAATTCTACCCTGGTTATTACAAAATACTAAATCTTGACAAGCTAAAAACAGTCACTGATTACTTCTAAAAACTCTTGTGCTCCGCCATTTGCAAGATAATCCCAGTTAATATTCGAACAATTAAAGTCCCCCATGACTATAATATCCCTTTTTAATATTACTAAAAAGATGTGCATTGAAATTACTGTCTGTATTGGGTGGTCTATGACACACTCTTAGAATAAGGCCTCTTTCCCTAATACTTTCCAGGCAAAGCCACAATCCTCACTAAAATGGGGCTGGCTCATTGTCCAATTGAAGAGGACTTGCATTTAAATTCTGTTTGACATAAACAGCATCCCCACCTCCTTTTTTGTTCTATCTATCCTTCCTAAAAAATGTTAACCCTGTATGTTACACTCATCCCCATCTTTGTTATTTAGCCACGTTTCCATTATTGCTATAATATCGTAATTGTGCTCTGCTACATACAAGTTCAAGTCACTAACCTTATTTTTGATACTTCTAGCATAAAGACAAGCTATTTTTAATGAATTACTCCTTCTACATTTAAATTTTGGTTAGAATTTACATTACTACTCATTTTTATTTGTACACTGTTGCTTGTTCTTCCATGTATAGTTCTAAACCTGGCCTGTCCTAAACTCCCTTCCTCTCCCTTTCCCTAGTTTAAACAATCCTCAACAAGCCTATTTATATGCCTCCTGATACATTGGTGTCCATCTGGTTCAGATGGAATCCTTCACTGCGGAACAGGTCCCATCTTTTTCAAAAGGAGTCCTAATGCCCCATAAACCTATACTCTTCTACCCTGTACCAAATTGTGAGCCATGTGTTAAGCCTTCTAATCTCCTCAATCTTACTTGTAGTGGCGTGTGAACTTTAGAGAAGACAGCCCGGTCAATTTTGCTTCTTAGCCTGGAACCTAACTCTTTGAATTTGGATCGCAGAACTGACAGACTACCCTTATTTGTGTCATTTGTTCTAACATGGACAATGACAACTGAATCTACCCCAGCTCTGGCCAACGGCCTATCCACCATTCCAGGGAAATCCCCCACCTGTGCACCCAGAAGGCAACACACTGTGTGAAACTCTCTGTCTCTGGAGCAAACCATGTGCTTTAACCTCCTAATGACTGAGTTCCCAACTATCACTACTTTTCTTTCTCTGAGAACAGGTTTTGAGGTGGCCCATTGGGACTCCTTATTCCTGCCTACTACCGGAGAATCATCAGAGACACCGTCCAGCTCCACAAGGACCTTTAAAAGGTTTGACACTTCTAATGTTTGGGTTGATGGCCCCAGACAGTGTTAACATTTTACTTTATGCTTTGTGACTGTCACATACGTATCTCTACCTGACTGTTCCCACACTTCTATAAAGGACACCTAGGCCAATTCCCTACTACAATGCAGGACTGCCAAGTCCTCCTCCAGTTGAGCGACACTGAGCTTGAGATGCTGGATCAGCTGGCATCTCCTGTAGATGTAGCCCTCATTGACGACTGGCTCCTCCAAGCCATCATCTCAAAAGTCCAGAAATCAACAGTACTTGTGTTGCACTGGCCTAATTATTAAAATTTGATTTAGGATTACTAAAACTACCTTAACTTTTTTTTTTTAATTAAAATTAAACAATTGAATGGAAACGGTAAAATTAAAAAATTTAAGCCAAAGGAAACAGATTATAGAACTGCTACAGCTGTTTTATAACATCTGTCCTCTTAAGCTCCTGTAACATTCTCCCTCTAAGGCAGTGTTTCCCAGCCTCGGTCCTGGGTGCACACTGTGGCCGCAGGTTTTTGTTCCAACCAGCTTCTGTTTTTAATTGGACTCCTGAGCTAATTAAGTGAACTGTCATTTCCCAAGTTCTGTGTTTTGGGAACAATATAGAAATTAGAAAACAAAGTTTGGTAATAAATATATATATATATATACATGTATATAAAAATGTACCAAGTAGTTACATAGGAATAATGTATTTTTTCTTTTTAACAATATTTTCATTTTGATTTTCATTCTACTTTTCTAGGTGTTCTAATTGTTTAATTAATCCATTATTTATTAATTAGTGGGTCTGATGCTAAAGTAGTTGCAGCCTTAGATTATTCAGTGTTGTTTGCCAGTGTGTCTTCTCTGCTCATTTTTAATTGTCATTAATAAGATACAACGAAGGGGAAAAAATGCACAGAGAAAGGGCAAAATATAATGAAATCAACAAAAGAGAGTTAAGCATTTAAATCTATAGCAAAAGCAGAAATATTTGTAAATGTCTTATAAATGTAAAAATCATGCTGCTGTGCTTTTCTGAATATAGAATAAAAGAAAAATAATACCAGCTAATTAAATGAGATCAGTGTTATTAGGTGCTGTCACTGATTAGGAATCTGGTTGGAACAAAAACCTGCAGCCACAGTGTGCCCCCAGGACTGAGGTTGGGTAACACTGCTCTAAGGAATCTCTGTTTCAGTTATTTATTAACAATTTATTGCCAATATCAGTTACTTCTGCTTTCCACCTTGCTTCCTCAATGCTAGTTCAAAATATAACAAATATAACATAACAAGAACAAGTACACATACAAGTACAAGTAACTTTTTCAAGCACACCTCCAAACATCCAGCTAGTTTTGCTCTTCTGTGGGTGAAAAAAAAAGCAAAAAACCCTTCCAATGGGGACAATGGCTTTAAAAATTCCCACACGATTCCTTAGCGGCAAATAAAACCCAAGTTTATAGGAGCAAAATGTATTTTTTTAATTAACTCTCACACCACAGAAAAAACAAAAGCTCTGAGCAACTCTTAGCTGCCTCTCTCGTTTGCCAAAAACTGGGGCTGTTTCATCTGTTTCAGGCCCAAAGCTGTTGAGATATTCAGTAGATCACTAACCTTAGTCTGAGTTATGAAAAATGAAAAAATGGCTACTGATATTGCAACAATGAACTAAAAAAAACACATTATTTTATAGATTTATTATTATAGAGAGAAACAGAATTATTGTAGAGTATGTCATTTTCAGGAGTGTCTTCATTTATAAAATATTTTTGTGATGTCAAAAAAATATTATAAATTACTGTACTTTAGCCACAATGTATAATTTAGAAACAATTTATAAATTAGCTTTCTTTAAATAGGTTTGTTTAAATTACAAGAGTAAATCAAAAAGTAATGGCAATTTGAAAATTATACAGTTACCATAACAGAAGTCTAAAGCAAGGGGTCAAATGAACACAGACGCTCCAATATGGGATTGCACCATTGTTGAATGGTGTTAATGTTTGGGTCGATAGATTGTTAACTGCTGAAATGCACCAAGGGATATTGAGTTGTGCAGATCAGTAAGTTGTTTGGCTACATATTTTTAGCAAAGTTTACAGTACCCCAAGTCGTCATGCATTACGGCTTGTGTAGATCCATAGCTAATAGCCAAATGTGCTGCAACAGCTGGCAATGTAATCCATTTATCTCCTCTGATGAAGACATTCACCATGCTGATGTGGGCTTGTGTATACGATATTGATGGTTGACTAAATTGAGCTTTGTTGGTTGCACTTTTTCTTCTCACTTTAAACATTTCTAACAATTCATACACTTTTCGTTGAGCCATGCTGATTTCACTTTCAAGTTCAAGTTCAAAGTTTATTGTCATGTGCACAGTAAGGAAACACGCTTTCCTGTAAAATTAAATTCTTTCTTTGCTGTCCACACCAAATAACAAAACCAACATATAAAGATAAACATAAATAATAAGTAGAAGATAGATAATGAGTAACAGAGGCAGCATAAAGTATAAAAACAGAATAGAAGTATAAAGTGTAATTGTGCAGGTAGGTGTGTGATGGACAAGTCAAATACAGTTGTGTGAGGTAAATAGAATGAGGTGAACCATGGTTATAAACTCCAGTCAGTTATTTAGGAGTCTAATGGCCCTGGGAAAAAAAGAGTTCTTTAGCCTGAAAGTCCTGCATTTCATACTTCTGTACCTCCTGCCTGAGGGTAGAAGTGTGAACAGTTCTTGTTGGGGATTTGTGGGGTCCGTGAGGATCAAGGCAGTTCTCCTGCGGACTCTTCAGTTATACATGCTCTGCAGAGAGGGCAGTGGGGTCCTGGTGATTATCTCAGCAGTCTTTACCACTCTCTGCAGGCATTTGCGGTCCATAGCAGTAGTGTTGCCATACCACACGGTGATGCAGCTGGTCAAGATGCTCTCAACAATGCAGCTGTAAAAGTTGCCAAGAATCTTAGTAAACATACCAAACTTCCTCAGCCTCATCAGAAAGTATAGTCGCTGTTCAGCCCACTCGACCAGGTGTGTGGTGTTGTGTCTAAGTGAGATCTTTACTGATGTAGATGCCCAAGTATCTAATGCTGCTCACACTCTCCACTTCAAGCTCAGATGAACAATGGGCGGTGAGGTCTACTCTCCTTCCTCATGTCCACTATCATCTATTTTGTCTTGTCTGTGTTGAGGGTGAAGTTGCTATCCTCACACCATGACGCCAGACTGTCCACCTCCCTCCTGTAGGACGCCTCATCCCCACCAGTGATGTGTCCAATCACTGTAGTGTCATCTGCAAACTTTAGGATTATGTTATCTTTGTGGGAGACGACACATTCGTGGGTGAACAGGGTGTAAAGGATGGGTCTGAGGATGCATCCCTGTGGAGTGCCTGTGTTTGTGATAATGGTGGCTGAAATCCTAATACCAATCCTGACAGACTGGGGCCTGCCAGTCAGAAAGTCTAGGAGCCAGTGGGTGGGGTGCAGGCCAAGTGTAGATAGTTTATGGGTGAGTTTATGGGAGATAACCGTGTTAAAGGCGGAGCTGTAGTCAACAAAGAGCATCCTAATGTAGGAGTTTTTGTTCTCTAGATGGGAGAGGGAATAATGTAGTGAGATGGGAGAGGGAATAATGTAGTCAACATCCTTTGGTAAATTTCTGCAGGTTTTGCTCCCTCAGCCCAAAGAAATCTCACTATGGTGTGTTTTTCAACAATGGTGAAACCCTGCTGCTGAAAGTTCGTGTTCATTGGAACTTACTGTAGCTTCCACTATACTAATGGCAGAGCGCTGCACTCTTATTTGATCAAACTACCCATAAGCCATTGTGGACATGATGTATTGTGTCAGTTTCCATCAATTGCGGTTATCATGTAATCTTCAAACTGCCTTTACTTTTTGATTTACCCTCGTAATTAATTTGTTTGGGTGACAGAGTCACAGGAATTCCTCCAGACCTTGCATATGGGTGTTGAGGAAGAATAGACATTGTTAGTTTCCTGTGTTGCCTTAAGACCTATCCCTGGTGTTCCCTTCAAATTGGTAACATAAGACTTGCAATATGCTGCCTCCAATGACATTGTGCTAAGGTTAATGCAATCAATATATACATTCATCTCTCATTTTGTGCATACAATATCACTGGAATTAATTAATCAATGATGTTATTAGTAAATGTTGAAAGTTCTGCCTACTAAACAGAAGTTCATAAGTGTTACCTGTAAGTGCACCCATTCTGGTAGTTGTAGATTTAGAACCAAGATGACATTGGTCCTTTATTGTATTATGACACATTAGGCTATAAGAATATGAAAGTAAAATTTACTTTCTTTTACAAAATCCTGGAGGCAAAATGAGATAGTTGATTAGAATTCTCTTTGTTGTGCAATGGTACTACCAAAACCTAAAAGTACAAATTGTATCTGATAAGTATGCTGTCAATCAAGCTAAATTTACCTCCAAGGTTACAGCAGACACTTGGGTACTTATTAAAAAGAAAATAAAAAACAGCCTGAGCTGTCATGGAATTAACTTTGAGCAACCAAGAGAAATTATTTACAAACCCTAACAGATAGCCCAGTGGCCCAATTACACATACTGTAGGTGGGAAGGCTTCCTATGGTCAAAGGAAAGACATGAATCCAATGCACAACAGATAATGTCACCCTTAAAACTCCAAGAACAAAGAGATAAAACAATAAGATAAAAGAAGTATATGAGTAGAAGAGAAGAAATCTCAGACACATCTAAAGAACCTTTCTTTATCTGATGTTGCCCTGAACGAAAGAGCTCAGCAAACTCTTTGAAGAGATACAGTTTGTTCAATTCTAGGTGCCACTACTTTCAAAAAGTAGTGAAAGAAATGGTAAGATTGCAAAATAAAGAAAAGGAAACTTGTCAAGGAGCTCACTTACTATATATTTCACCTGAAAAAGATATCAACTGACTTGGTAGTTTACTTGGATATTTTCAGTTAGTAAAAAGGGAGTCTCTAACGAATGCCAAATAATAATAAAACAGTAGGCTTTAGGCAATAATTAAGAATTTAATAATATCGGCTTGCTTCTTGAAAAAAAATACTGAGTTAGTTTTAACTCTGCAAAATTCTGTAAGATTATTAAGGTTTGTGCACACTCAGAAATTCAGGTAATGTAAGAACTTTACCCAAAATAATTATCATAAAACCCACTATAAAGATAGGATATAAGGACACAGTTTGGATTTGTAGCAGAAGTTCTCAGTCTCTAATTAGAAGGTATCAAATAAACTGAAGCATTAAAATGGGATGCTTAATATTCAATCCCTTGTATAGGTTTGACATTTTGACATGGCACTGAAAAAGTGGCAATGTGTTGCATGTTTCTCAAACATCTGTGAGCTTTTTGTATATAATTTTATTTTTGTAGTTTGTGCAGTCAGTCATCATGATTATTACGTATAATTGACAAACCCATTCAAACACTGGAGTTCAAACTTTAGTCTATTCAATAAGGAGCTTGTTTGTGTTGTTTCTTAGAAAAATGGCCAACTGCTGAGACACTAGACGCTGCAATACACCATCGTCAATCTGTGTGAATCAGGCTGAACTGTATAGAAAAAGCAAAGGAGGAAGCATGTGTTTTTTGGTGAACAAAGTGCACTAATCTGAAAACTGTCTCTAACAGCTGTTTATCCAATCTGTAATATTTATTGATCATATGTCATTCATTTTAGCTTCCAAGGTAATTTTCCACTAGTTTACTGAATGCTTTTTTATATTCATCTTAAAATCAACACAAACAAAGCACTGAATGAACTGTATGACATTATTACACAATATAATCTTTACATTGAGAGGGTTTATTTATTATTGTTATTATTATTATGTATATCATCAGCATGTCAGCTGTCCATGATGGGTGCTAATTCTCTGGATCACTGCTACACCCATATAAAAGATGCTTACCACTCGTCACTGTTCCCCCACCTTCACCTTCAGTACTCCTGCTGACAATTTACAAGAAGACACTGAAGCAGATAATCCGATAAAAAAAGTGGTTCAGTACTGGACTAAAGAGGCAGAGGATAAACTGCAGGACTGCAATGACGGTGTTTAGAGACTCCTCAACAGATCAACAGTATGTAAATGTTGCAACACAAAATGTGTGAATATACCTATGAAAACAATCAGCTTAATAACTAATATGAAACTGGAGACTCCTGGTGACGCTGGCATCAGAAGTTTATTGAAGGCTTGCATTAATTTAGATCAAATCAGTGTTATGAAAATATACAAGATATGTAAATACAAACTCAAAAAAGCAATCAAAGTAGGTAAATATCTGTATGGGAGTGAAGCAGAGACAAAGAATGGCACCTGTTTGGCTCAAGATCATAAAGCACTGCAGAGGGTAGTGAAGGTGGCACACAATATCGGATCAGGACATGTGACTATTAAAAAAATATATTTATTCCTTTGGAAGTTTTCACATTTTGTTGTTAAATACATTGAATCACAGTGGATTTAATTTTGCTTTTTTTGAGATTGATCAGCAGAAAAAAAACTGCATATAAAGTGGTCTAAATTAATTACAAATATAAAACACAAAACTACCTATTGTATAAGTACTTAACTCCTTCAAGTCAGTATTTAGTAGATGTACCTTTGGCAGCCATACCAAGTAAACGTTTAATGTTGAGAAATGAGTGCACTCAAGTTGGCACACTTTGGATGGAGCAATCTGCAAATGAATCCAGCTCAGCTGCGATGTTTTCAGACACGGAAGACATGGCAATAAATGCAAATACAAGAATAGACAATTGTTTTTTTTGTGTGTGTATGCATGTAGCATCAAACCATGGAAGTGATTGAATACATGTGATTGTGTTTGTATGTAATCCAACATATGTGGCAGTACTTCAATATAGCTATACTCAACTCATATTCTTTCTTCTAACAAGAACCTCATTTACAGTCAAGTACCACACTGCATCTGTCCTTTCCATTTTCACAAAGAAAGCTGACCATTTATTCTCACATTTGTATTCACTGTCCAGTTTGCTGTGTTTTTGAAAACTGGACAGTGAGTGAGACCACTGAAATAAGTAGAGTACCATCAGTTTTCAGATTTGTTTTCATTTTCATCACACATAGTGAAACATATAGTTATAGTTGTGTGCTGATGACAGATATCAATTCACATCTGGGACACAATGTTAAATAATGTCGATAACAGAGGCAGGAGAAGATTTGTCGATGTTAAAAGGATATGCAAATGCAGTCAAGTGTGTCAGAGGAAAGAGACAATGGCGTAACTTTCATGTAAAAAAAAACTGAAGAAAAACTGCACACAGCAATAATTAAAGATTTAAAAACACAATACCAATTGGCATTGGCTGTGACATTTCAATAAAATGTGAAAACGTTTTATATGTACTTCATGTAACTCTTGCTGCCTTAGAAAGACAGCAATGTTTAAGGTTTTCTTACTCCTCTCTTCTGGCAAACACTGCAGGACTAATCAAACTTGCACCAGTTGATTCATGGTCAACAATTCATAAGTTTAATTACCAACAAATAATAAGAACAAACATTGTAACAAAAGACTGTCTTCATGTCATAAATTGAAATAAAGGACGAGTGTAATAATAAAAATATTGGAATTGTTAATTTAATATGATACTCAGCATATTGTAGTGGTTATAAAGCCACTTCTTACTTATAGCTGGAAGCAGTGAAATCTAAGAGCAATTGGCCAACAGACTCAACAAGGACTTCCTGTGTGAAGTTTAGACATTCTCTGCATGTATGTTGGAGTTTTAATCCAGAGTCAGACATGTGCGCATGGAAGGCAGTCAAAAGGCTTACATAATTGTACTTCTATGCTGGGCCAGGGGGTGGCAATGTGTACTAACTCTCTCTCTCTTTTCTTTTCTCCTGACCCTCCAATGAAGGATCAGCTTGACATCACTTAAGGTTCCAGCTCTCCAAGTACACCCCTTCATGTCTGCCCTCTATAGAACCCTGCCTATTCCCAATGCATGCTCAGTTCTGTTAGGACTCAGTCCTTAATGATTACTCCGTGCTTCAATCATAGCATATTTTACACCAAGTATATGGAGTGGCTACCCCAAAACTTTTTCTGCCTCTTGTCCCTCTTTTACACCAGGTACTGTTTTTCTCTCCATACTTCAATGCTGTGTGTTTGTTAGGCTAATTGTGGATTTTGAAATAGCCTTTTTTGTATTAATGCATCACATGTTGCTGGAATATTTTCAACCATACACCCAGAGACATTGGGTCAGGCACTATTTCCCCCTTCAAACTTCAGCTGTATAGGCAGGGTAGAAAATAGATGAAAGGATCAAAAAAGTCCATATATATTGCTCTCTATAAAAATTGTAACACAAAGAAAGACACAGGATTTCAATTTATTTGGCTGATTATTTATGATACATGCTGCACATGGTTAGAAGTAGAGCTCGGTCACACATGTGGAATGCACAATAGAATGCATAAGAAGGCCCAGCTACTACAAACAGTATTAAACAGTGCATGCAGACACCTGTTGATGTGTACCTGACACCCAACTGCTGGGCTAGGGTCTGTGATGTTCCTGTTCATTTCACGACTGCCAAGCGAATGAGAGGTCTTTCTTTATCTCAGAACTCTAGACATCTTACTTTTGTGTGTCTGACACTCCTGTAACCCTTTATGCCATACCCTTGTCATTGTGCTCACATTGTGCTTCAACTAGAACACCAATGACCCAGAAGGATAATCCACCTTCCCAAATTCCCATAATTCACCATTGCTCAAAGTCTGAGAGCTAAATTTATGGTTGTTGCACTTTTCACCAGAATATGTTTGGTCCTTAAGACCAACAATCACGTATATGCCGGCAGCACACATCATTTGCAAATGTGCTGTGCTTGTAATGATCACACTCTACCCTTAACCTAACTAACCTGCATGTTTTAGACCAATATGAAATGCTTTTTTTCCAGGGCTGCAATTTTAATGGTCAGAATACAAACAATGCGCTCATTTTCTTCCCTGTTTATATTTGATCATACATTTGCTTAATGTAATACTTCAAGGTGTTGTAACATGACTTGAAAGATTAGAAGTTTACAAACAACATTTGTGGTGTTTTTTTCTCTGAAATTCAAAGGTTTATATAAAAACACTAGTGACAAGCAGCCATAGGCACACCAGGAATCAAGTCAAGTTGGGGAGCAAGTACCAGTACAGTGCGTTGCCGCACCCACTACATGATGAAACAACTCGGGATCTCAGTTGGCAACCCCCCCAGTCAGACATGCGGTCCAGCCCCACCCTCCAGAAATGACCCTCTATCTGCCGCAGCCAGATGTTACGTGGGCGACCCCTTGACCTGGTCCAGCCACTTGGGTCCCCAACAATGAGGATTTAACGAGCTGGATCACCCTCAGGGAAATGTGCCACATGACCGTAGTGCCATAACTGACGTTCCCTCACAATGTAGGTAATGTGCCTCATTTGGGACTCCATGAGCAACAGCTCATTCGACACAAAGTCAAACTAATGGCACAATAAATTAATATCTAATTTCTAATTTCAGGCCTAAAATAATTTCTTTGTCTCACTGCAGTTTCAAGAGAGGATGCTACTGTACACATTTTTACAATATACAGTTGTGCTTGAAAGTTTGTGAACCCTTTAGAATTTTCTATATTTCTGCGTAAATATGACCTAAAACATCATCAGATTTTCACTCAAGTCCTAAAAGTAGATAAAGAGAAACCAGTTAAACAAATGAGACAAAAATATTACACTTGGCCATTTATTTATTTAAGCACACACTATGGACAATTTAGGATAGCCAATGCACCTAACCTGCATGTCTTTGGACTGTGGGAGGAAACCGGTGTACCCGGAGGAAACCCACGCAGACATGGGGAGAACATGCAAACTCCATGCAGGGTGGACCTGGGAATTGAACCCGGGTCATCTAACTGCAAGGCAGAAATGCTACCCACTAAGGATGGGCAGCTACCCAACGTGCTGCCCATCCTTACATTCATCACTATCTTAAATACTTAAACTATGAATCAGGTGCACCAGATCAGGTACTAATGATTAGAACATCATTGTCAAGAATCACGGAGGAACCTGTCTTATTTAAACCTTAGACATTTAGTTTGGTTTGGTCTTTGTTTCATCATCACGTCCTTCCGTAAGAACCCTAAATCCAGAGAGGACTGTTTCATTTATGTTAGGTAGAATGCCCAGAGGGGACTGAGCAGTTTAATGGTCTGGAATCCCTACAGATTTTATTTTAGAAATAGGCTGCACAAATTAGATCTACACTGGAGGTGTACCAAGAGGATAGCTGTCCAGAAAGAACATTAGGGCACGACTAAAGCTTGCCATGAACATATACACAAAGTCCAGGACTTCTAGAATAATGTAGTCTGGAAAGACGAGGCAAAGATAGAGATATTCTGGCCACATAACCAGAAGACATGTTTGGTGAAAACCAAACACAGCATTTGACCAGAAAAAACTGACACCAACTGTAAAGCATGGTTGTGGAAATGTTATGGTTTGTTGCTGTTTTGCTGTATTAGGGGCTAAGCAGCTCACCTTCATAGAATCAACTATGAATTCTTTCTTGCACCAGAGGGTGCTTGAGGAAAAAAACCCACTTATTAGAAGACTGAAGCTGAACCAAAAACAGAGCTTGTAGCATGACAATGTCCCTAAACATTAAGGTAAATTTGCCAGTAATGGCTGAAAAGAAAGAAACGAAATGTCAAAGCCTGGATGTGAATCCCATTGAGATGCTCAGTTAGTAAGGGGGTTTGAAATGGGCTGTGCACACAAGACAGCCCTAAAATGCTGCAAAGCTGAAAGGATACTTCTTGGCAGAGTAAGAAAAACTTTCTTCCAGAAAATTCTAGGAAATGCCTACTTGAGGTTGCTTCTGCTAAAAAGGGCAATGCCAACTATTACAGTCAAGGGTGTATTTGTTTTCCAAAGACAACAACAGCATATCTGTACACGTTCTGATGAATAAATTATTGCAAAGTCAAATTGTTATCATTATTTTGTTTTTGATATTTCTAAATATGTTTAAAAAAAAAATGTGACTGTATGATCCTGCGGCAAAGATGCAGACAGTGACAAAGACAAACATTTTTTATCCAGAGGTATATATTTCTCTAGCTGCTAGGTTTTGTTCCAGTAAAAAGTGGTTAAGCCCTTGTTTAATGAAATATTGCTTATTGTATATCTTACCTCTAAATTATAACTTTTTTGAAACTCCTTCTTTAGTAGCAATTTCATAACATTTTGTTTATACTGGCGAACCTCTGCAAGAAGCTTTGAAAAAGTATCTGGATTCACAGATGTTCGTGCAACTCTGGTATGCATTAATGGACCTGCCACAAACAACAAGAAAATTAATAAAGTCCATTGAGAGATTTTTTCCTTCTTTAATACTATTGATCTTTCTAGTTCATATTGATTAAAATGCAAACAAGGCACTTTTATACTTAGCTTTGAACCTTAGGAGAGAGAGAGAGAGAGAGAGAGAGAGAGACAGATGCCAATGACTCTTTGACTTAACACATTTTCTGTCACTTCTAAAGTAGACATCAATATGCTTGTATTTTAACACCAGAATATAAAATTAAAAAGGGAACTTCCAGAGATTCAATACCAGCATGAAAGAAAGAATGTAACCCTGACATTTCTCCACTTTGATTAAACATTTTACTTACTAGTAATGGTAAGTTTATTTTTTAACATTTCTAATGACTATTATTTTTTTGAAGAAGATACTATGTGAGTACCTTTACAATTTAATCTTTTCACTATATTTACGAAAGGGATTATCAGAAACTAGGCAGTGGCAAATAAATGCAGTACTTATCAAAAGACATTTACTCCATTACATAGTTTATATTAAAGTTGAATTTAATGATAACTAACTCCAATGAACACTTTAATAAAAAGCAGAAAAGCATATTAGCATTGGCAATACCTTGATAACATTATTGGTATCACAAAGAATATTATTGAATGGAACTCCTGTCAATGTTTACAGAATCAAATAATTAGCAAAGTTGTTTTGCAGCAATCATTTAAATTATTTATTAGAAAGTTAACACCAGGTAACAGTATGTCAATAACATCTTTCAGTAAGAAGATAAAAACCTCTATGTTAAACTGCAATATACATTGAAAGAGGATGATACAGCTTAAAGTGGTTGAAATTTTGGTTAATTATTTCATGGCCTGGAAACTTGAATCTCAATTGGAAAACATAAGTCTGTTTATAAGCACACTCTCCTACAAGCAATCCTTCTTATTCGAAGATTTGTGCAACAACTTTAAGAGCTTTTAGTGAACCCATGGGTCACAAAAAATAGATCTTTCCATTCGTCCAAGTGTTTTGTTTTGTTTTTTAATTCCGTTGAAGTCCTAAATTATTGTTCAAAAACAGGAACCAATCCTGGACAGGGCAGCATACCATTTCAAATGTGATTGTGATGTGGGAAGAAACAATACTACAGAAAGAAAACAGACACTGGGTGGAATTTGTTCAAATATGTGTCCTTAAAGTTGAATTATGTCTGCTTGGAAAATCGGGACACATGGTGGCACAGCAATTGGGAAAGCTGCTTCAGAGATAGAGTCTTATGGATTAACACTAGAATTACCGACGCCTACGAAAAAACTCATAATCCCGGCCCACCTTAAACTCCTTCGCATCTCTCCGTCAGGTCTTTTGTATTGTAAATGTGTCGATAAAACAAACAGCAAACAGCCTACTATCCCATCCCCCACCCACCGCCGTAGCTCAATTCGCTGTTACTCTCAGTACACCACACTGAGAGTATTTTAATCCATTATATCTATTTTAGGTTTTACAGCTCCTTGGCAGCTGATTGGAAAGCTCTACAGTGGATTATGTGGAGGGTGCAGAGGATTATTGGGATACAGCTTCTAGCCCTGGAGGACATTTACAGCACACTACCTCAGGAAAGCCATGACACAGTCTATTTGAACCTCTCCCATTCAGCAATTCCTGCATGGACCTGGCTCAGAAAACAGTATCTTCCCAAGAACTGTAAACACACTCAATCAGTCCATCAAATGCTCCTAGTAGAACTATTTGCACTTATAATTACAATTACCTCACTGTAAACTTGCACTACAACTGTAATATTGTACAACCTGAGCCACTTTATGAACCATTTGCAATGTTGCACTATATGTGTGTGTGTGTATATATATATATATATATGTGTATATTGTGAGGGATTGACGGCTGTGTATCCCAGCCAACAACCCCAAACCGCCAGATGGAGCCATCTCTGCAACATGGAAGGGCCCGAATTCCAGCAGGGCATCATGGAACTCGGAATTTTTCACCACAGCCTTGCTGGATACCATGCGGGCCATTGGAGGACGCTGCAGGGAGGCCTAGACTTATACTTTCCCTATAACCTGGAAATATTTCACAATCGTAGAAACGGAAGAAATGATATACTTCCAGGCTTAAGAAAAGAGAAGTTTTTACCTGACCTGGAAGTGATAGAAAGTCACACTTACTGAGGGACAAACACTTCCGGGTCAAGGACTATAAAGGACTGTGGGAGATCCCAGACAGACGAGCTGAGTTGGGAGGCAGGGTGACTAAGCGTCTGGGCGTTTGGAGGATTGGATTATTGTATTGTATTGTTTATTGAGTATTTGGGAGTGGAGAGTACTTTGTGCACATTATTATTATAATAAATAATAATTTGACTTTTTATCTGGTGTCTGACATGTGGTCTGAGGGTATAAGGGTGATACAGACTGATGTATTTCAAATGTTTATTTCTTTTAATTTTGATGATTATAACTGACAACTAATGAAAGTCCCAAATTCAGTATCTCGGAAAATTAGAATATAAATTAAGACCAATGCAAAAAAAGGATTTTTAGAAATGTTGGCCAACTGAAAGGTATGAACATGAAAAGTATGAGCATGTACAGCACTCAATATTTAGTTGGGGCTCCTTTGGCCTGGATTACTGCAGCAATGCGGCGTGGCATGGAGTCGATCAGTCTGTGGCACTGCTCAGGTGTTATGAGAGCCCATGTTGCTCTGATAGTGGCCTTCAGCTCTTCTGAATTGTTGGGTCTGGTGTATTGCATCTTCCTCTTCACAATACCCCATAGATTTTCTATGGGGTTACGGTCAGGTGAGTTTGCTGGCCAATCAAGAACAGGGATACCATGGTCCTTAAACCAGGTACTGGTAGTTTTGGCACTTTGTGCAGGTGCCAGGTCCTGTTGGAAAATTAAATCTGCATCTCCATAAAGTTCGTCAGCAACAGGAAGCATGAAGTGCTCTAAAACTTCCTGGTAGACGGCTGCGTTGACCTTGGACCTCAGAAAACACAATGGACCAACACCAGCAGATGACATGTCACCCCAAACCATCACTGACTGTGGAAACTTTACACTGGACCTCAAGCAACGTGAATTCTGTGCCTCTCCTCTCTTCCTCCAGACTCTGGGACCTTGATTTCCAAAGGAAATGCAAAATTTACTTTCATCAGAGAACATAACTTTGGACCACACAGCAGCAGTCCAGTCGAGACGCTTCTGACGCTGTCTCTTGTTCAAGAGTGGCTTGACACAAGGAATGCGACAGCTGAAACCCATGTTTTGCATACGTCTGTGCGTGGTAGTTCTTGAAGCACTGACTCCAGCTGCAGTCCACTCTTTGTGAATCTCTCCCACAGTTTTGAATGGGTTTTGTTTCACAATCCTCTCCAGGGTGCGGTTATCCCTATTGCTTGTACACTTTTTTCTACCACATCTTGTCCTTCCCTTCTGTGAACTGCCAGCCTCTAGCAATGACCTTTTCTGTCTTGCCCTCCTTGTGCAAGGTGTCAATGGTCGTCTTTTGGACAACTGTCAAGTCAGCAGTCTTCCCCATGATTGTGTAGCCTACAGAACTAGACTGAGAGACCATTTAAAGGCTTTTGCAGATGTTTTGAGTTAATTAGCTGATTAGAGTGTGGCACCAGGTGTCTTCAATATTGAACCTTTTCACAATATTCTAATTTTCCGAGATACTTAATTTGGGACTTTCATTAGTTGTCAGTTATAATCATCAAAATTAAAAGAAATAAACATTTGAAATACATCAGTCTGTGTGTAATGAATGAATCTAATATACAAGTTTCACTTTTTGAATGGAGTTACTGAAATAAATCAATTTTGTCATGATATTCTAATTTTATGACCGGCACCTGTAAATATATATATATATATATATATATATATAGTCACGCTTGTGTCACAGATTTGCACAGAGACACAGGAGGTTGTAGAAAGCAGGAATTTTATTCAAACACTGCAAACAAACATTTGTTTCTTTTTCAAAAGCTTAAACGTGCTCCATGACAAATCAGATGACAGTTCCGCTAGGAGCAGAGAATGTCAGAGAGAGAGAGAGAGGTCAAAGCAAAACAATCAATTCCAAAACTGACAGGCGCTGCACAAGGCTTTTAAGTAAGCAGAGTACCGCGCGAGGGCTTTATTACACATTATAGCGCAAGTAACAAGGGTAAGGAGCAATGTGAAGGTAAACTGCGTTTCAGGGGTTTCTGTGTCCTCTTGGGGTGCGATTACCCCTCCAGCTTACTATATATATATATATATATATATATATATATATATATATATATATATATATATATATATGGTACTTATGCTTTCATTTGTATATTTTTCATTGTTTTTATTGAATTATAATTTTTTTTTTTTTTTACCATTTTATAGGAAAATGAGTTTATGGAGAAGCTGCATATCGAATCGCATTGTATCATATAATGACAATAATGGAATTCAATACAGTTCAACAGAAGAGAGACGATGATCCCTGGCTTCTAAGTTAATTTACATTTCCAAGAGCAACCCTCTTGGAGCTGAGTGCTATTAGAATGCTAAGATGTATACTTGATATAATTTTTATGATGAAATGTATTAACATATGTATATTACATTTTACACATAAATTGTTAACTTCATTTAAATAACGTATACTGTTAATAATTAAATATGTGGGGGGACACGGTGGTGCAGTGGTAGCAAATACCACACTTTTAATGTGTGGCGACTGGTTACGTGGAGAAAGAAAATGGAAGGACAGGAACTAGGGGTTGGTACATTTGACAGAGACAGTACTGCTAAAATTAACAATAAAGAAGGCTCATCCAGAAGAACAACCATTAAATTCCCAGGACACCTTGCCACCTTATCTCTAAAAAGTGATTGCAGAAGTAGCTGTACGCTCAATGCAGACAGCATTTACGGTATTTGTGATGGGGCTCCCATATTTCTAAAAAGTAATTGCAAAAGTAGCTGCACGCTCAATGCAGACAGCATTTATGGTATTTGTGATGGGGCTCCAGGAGGCTAGATGTATGAATGAGTATCCCACTGGTTTACTTTAAATAATGTGTAAATGTTGGGTTCGTGAGCTGGTGGTCAGGGACACAAATGCAGAATTCAATGGGTGTTCTTTTGAGCGGGCATTCTTTATTGCAATTGTGCCGTCTTTATCGAATGTACCAAACCCCAGTACCTATCCTTTCATTTTCTTTGCCCACATAGCCAATCACCACACAATAAACGTCTTTGTATTCTTACTGTTAAACATTTGTTGGGACAGTGGCACAACAGATGTTTTAATGCATTTCATCATGAAAAATATTTCAGGTTTACATCTTAGTATGCTAAAAAGTTCAGAGAGCTGTAATATCAAGAATGTAATGTATACTGTGTGGTAAGCACTGCCTGCGTACTCCTGCCAGCGTAAGAGAAAGCCCATTTAAGAAGCATGGAGCAATTAATGATTGGGTCGGGGAACACTTACAATATGAAGCTTTTAATGTGC